>NW_012101818.1:221668-240282 GCF_000951045.1 Mandrillus leucophaeus
TTTTTTTTTTTTGGTAGAGATGAGAGTCTCGTTATGTTGCCTAGTCTGGTCTTGAACTCTTGGTCTCTAGTGATCCTCCCACCTGGGCCTCCCAAAGTGCTGGGGTTACAGGCATGAACAAACTGTGCCCTGTTTAGGTTTTGATTCTTAATGGTCATCAGGATTATTCAGATAGAGTTTCCTGTTCCCTCATACTTTCCTAGAAATCAAGTCTCAGCAGCCCTACAATTTGCCTTGCTGCTCTACATTAAACTGGATTCAGATATTGCCAGTGTTCTCCCAGTCTGCAGGGTCCCTGGAAATCCATATTCAATGGTTCTCAATTCTGCAAATGTTTCCTACGGGAGAGTGGCTCTGATTCCTGCTATCACCAGTTTCATTCAAGGATTTTTGGTTTTATAATTTGCATCGGTTGGATCTGTTTCTGTTTAGCAGAAATAAAATGTATGACTTTGAACAAACAAAAGCTTAGTCACCAGAATATTAATTTCAATATCTACATAAATGTTTTTCTTCAAAGTAGTTACTTTGGAAAATTACTTTGAGTGTTTCTGGAATTCTGCCTTTTAGAAGTGGTGCCAGAGTCAGCTCACATGCTACACAGTGAAAACACTGTCACTGCTTTATAGTCGAACCTTATTTTCCCTATAAATCCAAACAGTGTGCCATTCAACCGGAACACCAAACTATTCAGTATATATGGGACCAAATTATTTTTCTTTCTATGTGTTTCTTCTTAAAATCGATCATTCTGAAGGATCAAAATCTCTCATAGCTTAAATATTTATATACAACAGACTCTAAGAACAATTTCAAAAAAGTTCGCCAAATTGTTTTAATAACTTCAGATTCTTTACTTGCATAAACATGAGCTGCCAAGGTGACTACTTAAAAAAGACAACACTCATTTAAGTGTTAAGCTATGTTACTTATGTTAAACTTATTAATGAATAAACCTAAGGTCACACAACCATATGTTTTAAAGGCAATGGTTTCAACTTCTTTTCTCACTTACCTTAGTGAGAAAATAGCATACAGTTTTTAATGTCTGCCATGTATCATGCACTTTGCTAAAGATTTTATATAACCATATTTATTTGCCTCTTAGTTTTTATTGGTAGTCATTTTGCTAAAAATAATGTGTCTAGTCTTGAAGAGATGTTGCATAGAAAAATCAGTGTACAAACTAAGCTTAACTTGGCTTCAAAGCATATCTTTCCTTTTAATATTTGATGGTAACGTTGAGACATTTTACTCCTCTTTCCTTCCTTGCATCCATCCTATCCTAATGACAATAGTGACATCTGAGGATGGACTATCAACTTTCAGCATTTGCAAACCATTTTTTTCTGAAACTCTTTTAGTACCCAGTGTTCTCAAAGCACCATCATGTTAACTTTCTCTTTTAGCTTTTGTTATGCTCTTTTGATTGCATTGACTTTAAAATTAGTTTTATTGTTATTAAAGATTATTAAAGCATATTTTTAGAAGCCTATTAAACTCAAAAGGTGGGAAGGATAAGGCTAGGGAGGAAGTGGGCAAAGGAAAACTATACTTGTTTCAATTTGGAAGACTTGCCTTCCTGAAATAGTCATTGTTAAAATGTTAGTACTTTCTTTTAATATTTGCCTCTCTCTCTCTGTATGTGTGTGTGTATGCGTATATACACATACAGATTAATATCGGAACACTTTCTAATTTTTGACTATTATTAATAAAACTGCTATGAACATTCACAGACAGATCTTTATTAGCACATATGTTTTCATTTCTTTCGGGTAAAAATGTAGGAATAGAATTGCTAGGCCATATAAGAAATAGATGTATAACTTTCTAAACATCTAAACCCTAAAATAGTTCTACAACATAACTAAAATAAAATGCCATTTTACAATTCTTCCAGGAATGGATGAGAAGCCTATTCATCTTCATCAATATTTAGTGTTAGATTTTAGCCACTAGTCTTAAATTTCTTTACATGTTTCATGTGTTATCTGTTTCCCTAGGTTCCTTTTTTACTTTTTGTTGGTCTATTTTTCTTGTAGGGAGCGTTCCTCAGATTCTAGCGATTGTAGACTACCCATTCATATTTAAAAGTGAAGCACTAAAAATACAATTGAAAATTGTGTTTCTAGGCAACATTACTAAATGAGGCTTCACTTTGGAACAACCAGGTGACCATCTGGCTTTTGAGGATGGTCTCCTAAAGAGCAACTTTTTGAAGTCTTTACTCTGGGGTGGCTCAGATTTGGAAAAAACATCCTCTTATCTTTTACTTTGGATCTGTAAGTGTGGTTCCTGGGTTATAGAGCCCAGTGGGTACAGAGGTATGGGATTTCCCCTGTTCTGTATACAGATTTTATTTCTCTTTTTGTTTGCCATCTCAAAACTCTGTCTTCCTTTTCTGTGGATTTGTTGTCTCCAAGTCTAGGGATTTTCTGGTTAAGTTCTCCCCAGGTGATACTTATTCTCTCCTGTCCAGGTAGAGAAAACCCAGTTAAGTTGACGTACATGGTGGAGATGGGAATAGAGAGAGTAGGGTGTGCCTAACACAAAATTCCAAACAGTTCTCTTGTTTGCAACCCCTGACTTACTCTGGTCTTCTTTATTAGGCTGTCCTGGGATCTGTAGGATGGGTCCTTGGTTTCCCATCCATGTCTTACCTTAGTGTCCTTAGGCTTGTGTTTTTTCAGCTCTGCTGAAAAACATTCTCTACCTGCCTTCTCTCCATATTCCATAATCCTTGATTATGTATGTTTTCCACTTTCCTAAAATGTATTGTTTATTCCTCAATTTCTGTGTTTTGGGGGCTTAATGTGTTTTCAAGTTTTAATTGTACATGGTTTCATCCAGGATGTTCAGATTACACTCTACTTGAGGCTTGAGGGCGATTGAATTCAAGAAAAACTGTATTTGCTGATGAACAGCAAATGTAGTGTTTCTGAAGAGTTAAGCCTAATGGGGCCACTTAGTTCATTTTCAAGAATGCTTAAAAGGCTGCTTTAGAAAATAACACAAAGAAACTTCAGAATCTCAGAATAGGGGTGGCACCCAGACTCTCTTCATCATGAGGGTTTTGAGGGTAAAAGTTCAAACAAAAGATACATTCACCTTTTAAAATGTAAATGAACTGCAACATCAGCATAATTTTCTTGTACTATCTTTGAAAACAATACAAGCACGTTCACAGTTTTTCTTTATTCTCTCAAGAAGGGCTTTGAAAACCCATAATTATAGAATTTATTAATGAAAAATAACTAATAAATACTACTGGAGAAGAATATTCAAAACCTAAGGATTGCTAGGCAAAATATCTCACTTTTAGATCAAATCTTGGAAAGAAGCAAAAGTTATTACCAACAAAGAAAAAGACAAGTTATAAATTAAGCATATTAGAAACAACAGGAAGGGTAAAATCCAACAAATTATTGATGTTGCAGGAGGTAACCAAGGAAGACTGTGCTCGAATGGCACTCTGATGACCTGGCTTTGTGTCTGATGGTTGATGTGCATCATCACAGGACAAATTTCCCGCATGTATCAGTAAACATATATAATCAAGAACCTATGACATGCTCATCACTGTGTAGGCTATAAAGAAATATGAGCACACTAATGATTTCAAACAAGGTTACTTTGGTAGAAAAGACAGACAAATAAAGAGATGACTTAAGGGAATAGATGCTGAATGCCAACCAAGTGATACAGACAGTAAGCATCACTTTAGCTCAGAGGAGACTGGGAAAATCATAGGTAAGTAGAGAATGGAGTCAGCACATCAAAGGCAGAATTTGTCTTGGTCATAAAAATAAATCGATGTACATCAAAATGGATGATTTAAATTTTATAGCCTATAATGGCACTTGGCAAACATGGTATCATTGTCTCTAAGTGTTTTCTTTTTTTTTTTTTTTTTAAGCTATGTTACCCTTTGGCTAAGGCTAAGACAGATTCTTGCGGTTCATTATTGTTTAGCAGCTAGCAAGCTTTTTAGACACTTTTATAGTGAAAGTATGTCTTCTTGCTTTATTTATATACTTAGAGAATCATCTTTGATGGCATAATCACCAACTGCCAAATTTGAGGACTTTGGCAGATGGAGACAGATTTGCCAGGGAAAATTTGAAATGGTGGGGAGTCTAACCAGTGATGTGCTGATAAGAAAAACATCCCTGATTTGGAGAATTTGCCAGTTTCTGTGATACAAATAGTCTCACTCTTGCCAATTTCAAGCTACTAACTTGAGGTTATTGAATCCTGACTCAGAAAGGGTTGAGCACGATGAGCCGACCTGAGCTGCTGTAGGCTTGCTCCAGTACACTGCGGAAGCTGTCAGACGTTCATATTTCATCTAGGAAGATGTGGGGAGGGATGCTGATCCACGCTTAAGTCCTTCCCCTTTCCATTCTGATCCTCACTTGGTCTTCCAACCATTGTTCTTTTTCAGATATATGACTGTCGTGACAACATTATAAAGGTCAAAGATGCTTTATCCCAATATGTATCATTTAGACTGTCAAATATAATTTAGTTTGTTATCCATAGCAGCAGTGCCTCACTGCTTGAGCAGGCATGCGGCAGTGATGTGAAGAGCAGAAGAGAGTGGTGTCAGCACCTGAAAGGGTGTGCAGCTGTGGTGAAGCTGTTTATCATGACTCCTTCTTGATACGAGCATGTCGGACCAGGGTTCTTCTTCCAAAAATAGGGATAGCAATTCCAGAGTCCTCCACTGATTTATAGAGAAGGACCCATTATTCTGTAACTCTGAAAGCTATACCAAGAACAGATTATTCATGCGAGACTTCATTTCCTTTAATGGATCTGGGACAAACCTTGTAGACATGTTTACAGGCCATGAGTGCCTGCACCACTGGGATGCCATCTCAATACTAGGATATAAACCTAGAGCTATGTGAAGCAGAATCATCAAACCATACGTGAGAATCTAGTTAGAGTTTGTTTAGCCAAAGGCCAAACAAAGTAGAATGCCGGCCTACTATTAGGGAAGTACTTACTCCCTTCCTCTAACTTTCTACATACTCTAATAGTCCTCTTAGCTATCCTTGGCATTAACCATTTTCTTGTTGTCTGTATTAGCTCCTGCTGCAATGGCAGTTATGAAATCTGACTGAGTTTGTGCCAAGGCACAGCTGTTCTCACTGGTCTTGCAGATGCCCAGCAAGTTGCTGGGAATACCCAGAAGAAGCCTAAAGCCGCTCCAGATATAAAACTGTCCACACTAGTACAACTTAAATTTAGTGCAAATTCTGTATGTTTGCAATATCCCTCAGAGATTTTAATGGAAAATCCAAGCACTGTTTTAGTATTTTTCCTTTTCTTTGCTGATAACCACTTTTACAAGATTTAAAGATGAGTCCGCAGGGTTGGACTGAGTTCAGTGGTAACACATTTTCTACCTCTTTGAGCTGAGATACTTTCCTAGATTCACATGTGTGCTTTGTTCCTTTCCTGGGGCTATTTTTCCCTCTCCCTATTCTGATTTTGATTCCTTAACCTATTCATCAAGGGAGCTCTCAATAATATCATCCACCACTTTCATGGGCCACTCATATTTCATAAAGATTGCAGAAGAGATAAAAGAGAAAACAATTACTGGTACATTAGCTACAACTCCATTCTCTTCCTTTTCACTGAACACAGTGAACAGAAGGACTCATTGGCTTGAGAGCCACTGTGCTGGAAGGCTTGTTTATGAATTCTCAACATCTTCAAATGGGAAACCACTTAAGAGAACTCCAGATAAAAGTCAAGGGTTAGTTAGAGCCAGGAGATACAACAATAATGCCAGCTATGAAGAGCTGGGCCAGGTCCTACAAAGAATAAAATTCAGAGTTTAAATGTTGGAATTAAGAATGCATGTCAGTTAGGATGGAAAAATTGTTGAGAGGAGAGACCATGAATATTATTGGAGAGCAAGAGACTATTTTTATGGAGTACCAGCTAGGTTCATGGAGTCAGATGGGGTGGGATATGTGAACTGTGTAGAATTATTTATTTTCAGTCAGTCATACTCATGACTGCAAAAAGGACAAGTTGAGGCTATGTCTCTCTTTAGAGTGTCTACATTTTACTATGTATTTACAGAGAATGATATTTGGCTATACTGCAGGTTTATTAGAACATCAGCGTATGTGTTGACAAGGCAAAGGTATATTAAATATCTTTATGGAGAGTCAATCCTGGTCAAGCAGGACATGCACTTAATTACAGTAATTTAACAGTGACTTTTCTACTTTAATTATAGTTTTATATAATCTATGCATAACCAGGCTGAATAATAATAAAGTAGTAAGTATATGCTGAATATGGAGAAGGTTTTGGACCCTGCCTGCTTCTGAATTACACTCTCAATCTGGATTATATATAAGCATATATAAATAACATACACGCCTCTCAAGAATGCTGCATTACCAGAGCCTTACACTGTTCTTAAATATGAAGGAGATTTGTTTTCAGGATATTGGAGATACAGAGATTCACAGAACTGCCTTGAGGGACCATTTTTTATGTACAAATATAGCTTTTAGCTAGCCAGTTGGTAGGTCAAAACCCAAAGGCCCAGGGAAATGGTTTATCTCTTAGCTCAGAATTTGACTCTGTGACGGGAAGACTGTAGTTAAAAGAAAATTTTTTTTTTTGACAATGGTCAGAAAGTTATTTGCTTATAGTGACTTATTTTGTCCATTCACTTGTACCTAAAGGTTTCAAAAGACAGACACTTTGAACGTGTGGCTAGAGGGTGGGGCTTATAGGAGCAAGAGTGACAGTCTTCACCATCAAATGCAGCTGACGTTTGCAAATGACAGAAGACAAACTAGAAATTTTATTCCCTCAATCCCTAGCAGCTGATTCTGGCTCCTTCATGCCAATATTGTAACTGTTGTCACTCTTCAGAGTCCCTCTGGGACGTTAGTACTAGGTTGTCATTTGTCCTGTGGTTAGGTGTCATCTATGACATGAACACCAATAGGAACCCATAATTGCTAGAAACTCTTATTCATTTGTTTTGGTGTGTTGAAATCCATTATATTTGTAATGGATTTTCCACGTCTCACTATTTGCCAGACATCCTCCCTGCACCCTTGCTTCTCAGCTTATTGGAACAGATTGACAGAAAAACTATGCCACTCTCTTGGTTTCTAGGGTGGAATTTCAGGGGAGAATGATGGGAGGGGCCAGGTAAGAAAAAAGCCTCCTTCCAGAGATGATATAACTTGGCAGGCTTAAGCTCATGAGATGGAGGTGGGGTTAGGATGAAATAAGAGCATGGGAAGTCAGGATTCATCACACGAATAAATTTTCCATTAAGATTTGTGGATTAAGGATAATAAAAGAAAGAATGCCAGCAAAAAACATGTATATTTTATGCAGGAAAGACAATAAAATTTGATATTTTGATTTTTACATTCTTTATCCCACATCTGAATATAATTGTCTAGGATTGTAGGAATTATTTTCTGCAAGTGTTGCTGGCAATTCTTCATCCAGTCTTCTTCCAATGTGGGTATAGTTATGAATATTGCCACCAAGGGCTGACAGCTGCTTTCAACTGGACAAGGTTTTATGGTTTCTTTGTCTTTCCCCCCAACCCACAAATGTTCTCAAATCTCTTGCATTTACTAATGATATTTTACTTTGCATGACCTGGGGAAGAAAGAGTGTTCAGCAATTCAGTCATGGCTGATTGGAATAACAGAATTTCATTTCCTAAGGGAACATTTGAGAGTCATCGAATCACCCTCTATCTACAAGCCATGTTTTGCACTATTTTTCTACTTGACTAATTGATTATGACAGGTGTCACCCAAGCTTTGCAGCTTAGGCTGTCCCCATGCTAAGACAGAGTCATAGCAAGCAACTTCTGTTGATGAAATAGAAAAGCTATGCATGGGTATTTTTCCTTATTGATTTTCTAGTATATGATGTCAGTTAATTACTGAGAGCCATTCACTGCATACATGTAAGTGGTCATTATAACCATATTTTCAACTGATTTTTCCCTACAAACATAATCAATTATTTGAGCTGAACAGAAATGTAAATATCTGCAGTTGTAAAAAAAATTGTGTGTGTGTGTGTGTGTGTTTATGTATGTATGTATTTTATAGGTATATTCTTTATGGGCATGTGATTATATATATATATGTATATATATGCACTAGATATAATGAGTATTATATGCCCATAGAGAATATACTCCCTATAATATATGTTCAGGTGTGTTTGTGTGTTGTGAACAGAGAAAGAACAGCACATGTCATGGCCATGCTAACAATTCTGGTTATTATACCAAAAGGGAGATTTCTAAAGTATTGGACTTTAAGTATATTGAATTTTTAGTTTCACAAGACAATGAAAAAATTAGCCTATCTACATTATGTGGAGGGAAAGAAGCCAGATACACCACAAATGTGTTTGTATGAGTCTACTTATATAAAATTCTAGAAGATGACAACCGAATCTATAGTAACAGAAAGCAGATCACGGGTTGCTAGAAACTGGAGGTGGCAGGAGGGATGGACCACAAAGGGTTATGAGGAAGCTTTAGGGTTGATAAGGTATCTTGTGTCTCTTGCTTGTGGTGGTGATTTTTTTGGTTGATGTACCTGTCAGGATTCATCAAATTGTATATGGGCAGAGTTTATTGAACAGAAATCATGTCTCAATAAAGTTGTTTTAAACATGAGAAAATCTATGCCTCTACATTTTAACATTATTTGGAGAATTGCTACAAATTTTCCATGTTTCTAATAATATTAAATTATTTCTACATATGGCAGAAACTTCATATTTCTCAGAATATACTCTTAGAAGGAATGGAAGTGATCATATCCATGATATATATTGGCCATTCAGAAGACACTTGAGGTTTTTTCTAGTGGGCTTGATAATTTCTACCTACCTAGGAAGAGGAGAGCAATAACTAACCTTTGAAAATTTCTCATATTGACCTACATGATAGACTGATGTATTCATTTTCAATTAGTATATAACAAATTACCACAAACTTAGCAACTTAACATAACACACATTTATTACTTCACAGTTTCCATGTGTCAGGAGTCCAAGCACAGTTTTGCTGAATTTGAGGTCTCCCCAGGCTCCAGTCCAGGTGTTGGCCAAGGTTGAGTTCTCATCAGAGACTTGACTGGGGAATGTTCCACTTCCAGCCTCTCAGATTATTAGCAGAATTCTTCTGCATGTGGCCATAGGTCTGAGTTCCCCATGCCCTTGCTGACTGATATGTGATGACTATCCTCAGACCTTTGAGGCCACTCAGAGTTCCCAGCCACGTGAGCTCCTCCATAGGAAGTTCACAACATGAAAGCTCTCTTCTTCAGGATCAGCAGAAGCTCTTCTTTCAGTCTGCTAAGAGATAACTTTGTAAAATGTTACTTAACCATGAAGGTAACCACCTTTGCCATATAACGTAACCTAACCAAGAGAGTAACTGTCTTATAAATTTTGCTATATTGTATTGACTAGAAATCCAACTGTACTCGGTGGAAGTACAGTCACTTTAGATGGCTCAGGCCACTTTAGTGCATATCTACCTCAGTTGTTTTACACAAGACTCTTGAAACAAGTAATTGTCTAATAATATATTTAATAAAGAAATGTTTGAATAAATTTGTATACATATACTTAATTTTAGCAGAATGTCATTCAATTTTAAATAGCAAGAATATTATTACTATTTTTTTTTTCTGAGACAAGGTCTCACTCTGTCACCTAGGATGGAGTGCAGTGGCATGATCATGGCTCACTGCAGTTTCCACCTCCTGGACTCAAGCAATCTTCCCACCTCAGCCTCCCGAGTAGCTGAGTAGTTTGGACTACTGGTGCATGCCACCTTGCCTGGCTAACTGTTTTTTAAATTTATTTTTTGTAAAGAGAGGATTTTTGCCATGTTGCCCAGGGTGGTCTTAAACTCCTGGGCTCAAGTGATCAGTCCACCTCAGCCTCCCAAAGTGTTGGAATCACAAGCATGAGACATTGTGCCCAGGGAGTAGTACTTTTAAAATCTGGTCTAATTTATACTGGTTTAGTTTTTATAAAAACTCTCAGGACCCTACCTATTGTGTAGTCAAGCATGTCTCTACATGGTGTACCAGGCGGTGAAGGAGTTAATGTGCCTCTCTAACGCTGTCAATTTCCGTCTTCCTTGTCAGTAAAATAAGACCTATAATTTGCAAAATGAATCCACATTCTTGAACAGTGACTGCATTAAAAAACCTGAGTATTTTAATAATTAACTATTCAAATTATCTTATGGTTGCCTGCTATTCATAAAGTCAAAAACATAATATAAAATAACATAGATCATAATATTAGTTACAGATGTCAGCTTACTTCTATTTTTCTGAAGAAAAGGTGTTAATGAATTTCTCTAGAATGATTTCTGACATAATTGCCAGGATTGTACAATATATCATTCTACATTTATGCCAGCAAATTAGCATCTGTGATTCATACAGTGGTAGCTTTCTTAATTTTATCATGTACAAAATACATGTTGTTTTGATTTTTCAAAATAACTCGTGGCTCTCCACCTTGTAGACTGAAGAGAATTTACAATTTTGTCATTGAATTGGTGAATATTTCAAACAATATGACAGACACTAACAGTATACCCTTGGGTTTACAGCAGAATAAAGCTCTGATAAGCTACCAAATACGGGTAGCTTTCTCATAACAATTATACAATACTTAGCACATAATATTCGCTTTCTAATACCAGAAAGGCAACTACAGATGGTGTTAATATAAATTGTTTGTAATATTCTCTGTGTTTGTACATACTATATACACTATTATTGCATCCAAGAGCTCAAGTTTGCAGACCTTTTCTGCCCTTGTATTTGTGACCTTGACTGTACTTCTGCATTACCCGAAACCTCTCATAATGCAAAATTTCAGTAATATCTACTTAATGTTCATAGGCTGCTTTGTACAATTACAGATACATAGAGATCACTCAAAACACAGTGACAATACAATTTCGCATCAAAATAAACCATTACTGGCCAATGTTTATGACTTGTTCCAGACTAAGCCACTCCCCTGGGGCCAGCAATTTATGGTGCAAAAAGCAGCAGAATGTGCTATTTATAATTATGCAGCTTTCTTCTGGGATCAGAAAATCACTGAATCTCATTCCTACCTTAGTGAAAGAGGAAATAGTAATTTATATTGTAGTATTTGTCTTTAAAATGAGGAAATGGGGGCAAAGGAAGGATAAAGTGTTTGTCCAATGCCATGCGCTAGTAAAAGTGAAATTAGTAGTTACCATCTCGTGATCTAATTTCTAGTTGTTTGTCTCATTGGGTTTTTTCTTTGTTGTTGTTTGTTTTGTCTTGGACATCTTTTTTATTTAACAAAAGCTTATTGTGCACCTGCTATGAATCAGGCATTCTGTATGTGTTTTATAAATTTTAACTCAGTTGACTCTGAAGCTTAGGAGTTAGCTCCTGCTATTGTCATCCACATTTTATAGGTAAGGCAATGGAGACACTGAGAGGTAAGGCAATTTGTATGAGGACACATACCTAGTATGTAGCAGAGGCAGTTTGGCTCTGGAATCTACACTGAACCACTCTTCTTTGCCACCTCTCCTTCTCCCGTGTGACTTGTCTTTTTCCTGTAGGTCAGAAACATCACATCAGGCCTATTTCCTCCCACCATGATCACCAGTGCTTATACTCTGTTTACCATATTGAATCAGTCACCAAGGAAGATGCAAATAAAGAATGTGAGCTCCAAAAAGGCAGATGGTATTTATCTTGCTTACTGAATCCCCATTCGCTGGAACAGTGCCTGATACATGAAAAATATTCAACAAAAATATTTTGCATGAATAAATGATCAGATGAATAGATAGATAAATGGACAGATGTATGACATAGATATGTACCTTGTTTTAAGGGAGCTTTTAGTTTAAGAAGACAAACCGTAATTCAGATGAATAAAACATTTTATGATTTTTTATTCTTTTCATATCCTTCAAAGAGGCTTTCTATAAATAAAACTATTTCAGTCTGGGTGAAACAGATTTGCACAGTTTTAAAATATATATTAGAAAAACATATGTTAAAACCCAAATTAAACAAGCTTTTATCTCCATGGCTCAGTCTCAATTCAGATTAATTTGGTAGAGGTGAAAATGAATTCTTTCACAGAAATTATCTTGCCATATTTTAGGATGATGTTTCCGTATGGGTGGCATTTTTATGAGAGGAAATTGGGAGCAGAGTAAAGAATGGAGTTGGGAGACTATTGCAGGTGTCTTCGTCTTAAATATGCCCCCAAATATACTGGAGTCTGCACAGAGATTACACACTGGGGTTAGTAGAAAGGATTTGGTAGTTTTCATATCCTTATCATTTAAATAAAATATTGTCATGTTTATACTTTTTCACTGTAGGTCATTCAATTTCTCTCACACAGTGAAACATGCAGAGGTAAGGACACATTCAGGAAGGGAAACTAGTAATCAGGAGAGAAAAATTGATTTTTGTACAAAGACTAATATATGCTGAGGGAAAAGGAGAAGGAAAATGTCAGTGTGTGGTAATATAGGAGGTTTGGGTGATTCATTAGAGATTGGAAAGGCAAGCCTGACAAAGGGAATTTCATCAAAATATATAAAACCAAAAAGGACATGATAGGTGGCTATTGCTTTATTCAACAAATTGTAGTATCCTTCACCCCAAGAATCTACTCAAACTTTAGAAGAGTTTGTTTTAGGATGAGTTATAAATAAATTCAGATAATAAACTCAGTGAGACATTTAATGGCACAAGAAGTTCCTTAATAAGTCATTAAGATAAGTTATAAGAATTTCAAAACACATGCCTAAATGTTGCAGTTGATGTCAGGGTCAGCCAAATGTTTATAAAGCCTGAATCCTAGTTAAAAAAAAATAATGTCAGAGAAAAATCTACCATACTCATTGATTATTGAGTTTATAACTAGAGTTTTCTTCATGGTTATTATTGAGACAAATGATGATGAAAGTTCCTAGCGACCTCTGTTTCCTGTTTGTTAAAGGGCTAAAAAATAGTGAAATGGCCTGAACATAGGGAATGGGAAAGTAAGAGAAAAGTAAGAGAATCGCTGTGTATGAGTGGGTATTTTCCAAAATAAATTGGGCTATGTTTCTGAGCCAATACATATGAAACAAAGAGTGGACCAGAATATATGTAAAGTGAAATTTAAAATTATTTATCATAATCGTTAATAATGAAAGATGGGGAAAAGTCCAAGAAGGCAAAAAAGTGGAAACTGCTAGCGAAATGGGTTTCCCAGATTAGCCAGAATCCTAAATTGCCATAGAGGACACACTATCCTAGGTTTTAGTGATCTGTGATCATTTCACCCTGGACTAGCCTGAGGAGTGGAATATGATGTGTATGATTTTGGAAACACTATTTCAACTGACTGGGTTTTGTGGATTCTTTCAATGACACACTCCTTTCATTGGAGTCATTGGTATACACTCTTCAGTAGTTTTTATGTTTTGTTTTGTACCTTTCTTGCGGTATATTGTTCTACTGCTCACTTCTTGCCTCTCTCCTCTCCATGGTTGTGTATTTACAAAAAGGGAAGCTTCCCACCTGTAATTTTGAATTGTGTTGTCCTGGTTATGATTACTTTTCATTTTCTTGTCATCCTTGATAATGTGACCAGTCTTTCTCAGGGAAGCACATTGAACACCAAGCTACCTGTAGTATGTCCACATGCTCTGAAACAAACCATGTCCAACATGTTCAACTCCTTTCCCTAGCCTCTGCCTAAGTGCAAACCTTGTGATTCGCTAAGTCCATGCCCTCTGGGAATTTGCTGTGCCCACTGGAGCACAACTGTCTTCTCACCCTGCCGCCTTTAATTTTATTAGCTATTAGCTGCTACCTAAGTTGAAAAATGGAATGACACAGGAATGTAGTTGAAATCCAGTGCATTACTCCCTAGGATGAAAAACAAAGTAGACACACAGCCTGACTGGTGCCAGGTGATGCAAAAGCATCAGCATGAATCATAAATACTCTGGTGGATGACACTTCTCAGATTGATGGCTGCAGTCTGAACGCTTTGTCTCTCAGACCTGTGTTTGGAAGTCGGGTGGTGCACATTCTTTTCCACCCTTTAGAATTAATCTTTTCACATTGGCTGATAGATGTTAGCTACAAACACAGTAAGAATCCTAAAACTTAACACAGTCTTTGTTCCTTTTTTTTAATAAATTCTTTACTCAGAAACAAATGATGCACTCCTAATACATAAACATCCTTTTATTATATGTCTTCATGGAGTCTACTCTGTTTTTTGGACAGACACTAGCGTTAACCACATTAGGACTGATCTCTAACTATAATTTAAGCAACAGTCCCTACCCCTCTTTAAAATGAACATGTTTATATATGATAGAATAATTTTACATGAAAATTGTAAAAATATAGCAGAGCTCCTATATACCCTTTACCCAGTTTTCCACTGTTAACGTCTTACATGACTGTGTGTATTTGACAAAACTAAGAAATCGACATTACCATGTTACTGTGAACTACACTCCAGTCTTTATTTGGATTTCATTAGGTTTTCCATTAATATCATTTTTCTGTCACAGAATCCAATCCAGGGAACCTCCTTGCATTTAGTTTTGATATCTTCCCAGGCTCCTTTTTCAGTAACAGCTTCTATCTTTCCCTTTTTTTCTTGACCTTGACTGTCTTGGAGAGTATTGGTCAGGTATCCCAATCTGGATTTATGCAAAGTTTTTTTCGTCATTTAAACTGGTATTCTTTTTGGAAAGAATACCACAGAGGGTAAGTGTACTTGTTGCCACATGATATCAAGGATACATGACAGCCACATGACATCACTGAGGATAATAACTTTTACTACTTACTAAGTGGTGGCTGAGTTGGCCAGGATTTTACTCTGAAATTAATATTTTTTCATCTCCATACTCTTTTCTTTGGAAGCAAGCATCTCAAATCTAGCCCAGTCTCCAGCCTCCTCACCTCTCTTTTTAATGGCTGCTGTCAACTCTATAACTAAGGTCTAACATGATTGTACCACATTCTGTGTTAATTATCTAATACAACTCTACACAGTTATAGAAGGCAGTATAGCTAGTGTGCTGTCATCTGTATAGCAGTGCCTCCTCCTTTTGAGAATACAAGTTGATTGCCCAGAAAGAGTTTAAGAATAAAACTCTTACTATCTCCAGATTTCCTATCCTTACCTCTACCCAAAAGAATTAGACACCAGAACAGATAGTTTACATGTTTGGCTCATGACATAGCTGGATGGCAGAGAGGGGTGAAGTCCCCTCTGGTTCATCTTGAGTTGTTTTGTCTTATTTTCTAGTCATCCCTTAGTGAATTTCTTTAAATATCATATTGTGGTTTGTGTTCAGACCCTAGAACAGCAGGAAGCCGGAGACCAGAGTGAGTTAGGTTTGTAACTCTATCTTCGTGCTTATTGCATGAGCTGCAGAATCGCAAACTATATGTTACAGTAATTTAAAAATGTTTCAGGAAGCGTGGCACCAAGTTGTGAACTTTACACAGGTAATTTTTTTCTTCCATCAAAATATTTACTTATGAGTATATTATATAATTTACTTTTTGCTTTAAGTAGCCAAAGGTGTGAGAATGATTGTTTCCATCCCATTTGAAGCTTAACAAATTTTCACACTTTGAAGGTGAAGGCCACAGTGTTTTGTATTCTTATGTTGACATTTATTATAGTGAAATAATTCTCTTTGGTGGAATTAATAATTACTTGGAGGATGAAATTACAATAGAATATTCAAAGATATTGAAATGAAAGGTACAGATACTGACCCTTTCTATTATCATCTTTTCTAACTGTAGCTTACTTACCATCTTCTTTTCCTTGAATAGTTTGATATGAAACAGCCCTGCATATTAGGAATGTTAATGCTCTTAGTAATATAGAAAATGTCTCAGATTGTCATTCTTATCTCCATCTCCCTATTATATTTCCTCATGTAGAAGTTTCTGTTTCAATACAGTCATATTTATCAATATTTCTTTTCTTGGGTTCTGGTTTTTACATATTCTTAGAACTGCCTTCCCATTTCAATAGTGGATTAGTCTGTTCTCATGCTGCTAATAAAGGCATACCTGAGACTGGGTAATTTATAAAGGAGAAAGGTTTAATTGACTTATAGTTCCACCTGGCTGGGGAGGCCTGGCAATCATGATGGAAGAGCATGGGACATCTTACATGGCGGCAGGCAAGAGAGAGCTTGTGCAAAGGAACTCCCCCTTATAAAACCATCAGATCTCATGAGACATATTCACCAGCACAAGAACAGCATGGGAAAGACCTGCCCCCGTGATTCAATTACCTCCCACCAGGTCTCTCCCACGACACATGGGAATTGTGGGAGCTGCAGTTCAAGATGAGATTTGGGTGGGGACACAGTCAAATGATATCAAATAGCCAACATCTATTCACCTCTGAATTTCCAATATATAGGAAGGTGGTGACATAGTCAAGTCAGGGGCTGGTGCCATTTGTTTTCCTTTATATTTTGAGACTGTATGTGACTGAACTCAAAGTACTTTATGGGCATTATCCACTGTATTTGTGTCTTGATGGTCATGTGGGAGAAGAGGGATGTTTTTATAATGTTTTAAGTTTGGAAGAAATTCAGGAACAGGAGATATAATAATAAGGTCATATCATCAAGTTTTATTGCTTTTATCTCCTAATTCTCATCTTTTTCTGTATTATGCTGTCTTTGGAACCAGTGGCTATATGGTCTGAATGTTTGTGTCCCTCTAAAATTCATGTTGAAACTTAATCTCCATTGTGTTGGTATTAAGTGATGGGGCCTTTTGGGAGGTGATTAAGCTGTGAGGGCTCTGCTTTTATGAGTGGGATTCATGTCTTAAAAGGGGCTGAAGGGAGCTGTCTTGCCTCTTCTACCTTGTGAGGAAGCAGCAACAGGTATCATCTATGAAGCCCTTACCAGACATCGACTCTGATGGTGCCTTAATCTTGGACTTCCTCGCCTCCAGAATTGTGAGAAATATATTTCTGCTGTTGATAAATTATCCAGTCTAGGATATTTATAGCAGCCCAGGTGAACTAAGATGCAGCTGTTACTTTCCGAACTAGATAGTGAATCTGTCATTGAGTTCCAAATTCTGTCCCAAATTTGGATGAATTGTTTTCAAAGAAAAAACAAGAAGAGAAAGAGAAGAGAGAAAGAAATAAATAGAAAACTAAGAAGGAAAATAGAGAAATGGAAGCTATTGTTGCTTCATGGAATGATAGAGCCTTAGTAGTGAATTTAGGGACTGATGTACCTGCACCTAGAAGGTATTTAATCAGCTGCTAACTGGAAAAGAATATAGTCTTTTGTACTGCTATAACAAAATACCATAGACTGGGCCAGGCACAGTGGCTCACAGCTGTAATCCTGGCACTTTGGGAGACTGAGATGGGTGGGTCACTTGAGACCAGGAGTTTGATCAGCCTGGCCAACATGATGAAATCTCATCTCTACTAAAAATACAAAAATTAACTGGGCATGGTTGCACATACCTGTAATCCCAGGTCCTTGGGAGACTGAGTCTTGAACCTGAGAAGCAGAGGTTTCAGTGAGCCAAGATCACGCCATTGCACTCTAGCTTGGGTGACAGAACAAGACTCTGTCTCCAAAATATAAAAATAAAATAAAACACCACAGACTTGGTGATTTATGAAAAACAGAAACTTATTTCTTACAGTTCTGGAGGCTGGGAGCACAAGGTGAAAGAATCAGTAGGTGTGGTTGTCTGGTGAGGACTGCTGTCTGCTTCTGGGATGGCACCTTGTGGCTACGTCCTCCATGGGGCAGGAAGTTGGTGTCCTCACATGACAGAAGGAATGAAAGGGGCAAAAACAGGGACAAACTCTCTGTCAAGCCCTTTTACAAGAGCAATGAATCCTATTTATGAGAGCAGAGGCCTGATAACTCGATCATCTCTGAAAGGCCATACCTCCCAATACTGTTGCATTGATGATTAAATTTCAACCTGAAGGGTAGAGGGACAAAAACACTCAACTCATAGTAAGCCTTGTCTACAAAGCCAATTCTATAGTTCTTTTTACTTTATTCAAGGAAAAAAAGATCACTGATCATATATACTACTTATACCTTGATGAGAATTAGTGAACATGGGAATACTTGCCAAGCGTATGCTTTGCCTCAGCTACAATAGCAACAAGGAATGAAATTTAAAATAGATACATTTGCTACCGTGGATGAACATCTGTATCCTATATTTTAGGATTCCACATGTTCTGTGTTATAGTTTGAATTAATAGATATATTGATCAACCATAACTCAAATCAATATAGATCTGTAGGTAAATAATATATTTAATGATTTTTGTTTGTTTGTTTGTTTTTATTATTATTATACTTTAAGTTCTAGGGTACATGTGCATAACGTGCAGCTTTGTTACATATGTATACTTGTGCCATGTTGGTGTGCTGCACCCATCAACTCGTCAGCACCCATCAACTTGTCATTTACATCAGGTATAACTCCCAGTGCAATCCCTCC
>NW_012101818.1:242774-243077 GCF_000951045.1 Mandrillus leucophaeus
GGGATATTGGTCTAAAATTCTCTTTTTTTGTTGTGTCTCTGCCAGGCTTTGGTATCAGGATGACATTGGCCTCATAAAATGAGTTAGGGAAGATTCCCTCTTTTTCTATTGATTACAATAGTTTCAGAAGGAATGGTACCAGCTCCTCCTTGTACCTCTGGTAGAATTCAGCTGTGAATCCATCTGGTCCTGGACTTTTTTTGGTTTATAGGCTATTAATTATTGCCTCAATTTCAGAGCCTGCTATTGGTCTATTCAGGGATTCAGCTTCTTCCTAGTTTAGTCTTGGGAGAGTGTAAGTGT
>NW_012101819.1:0-1290 GCF_000951045.1 Mandrillus leucophaeus
TGGACTCGGGAAGGGGAACATCATACACCAGGGCCTATCATGGGGAGGGGGGAGGGGGGAGGGATTGCATTGGGAGTTATACCTGATGTAAATGACAAGTTGATGGGTACTGATGAGTTGATGGGTGCAGCACACCAACATGGCACAGGTATACATATGTAACAAACCTCCATGTTGTGCACATGTACCCTAGAACTTAAAGTATAATAAAATAAAATTAAAAAAAATAATTTTAGTTTACTTACAAAATTGAAACTGGGCAGAAACTGTGATATTTCTAATATCAAATAGTTATTTTGGTCCCAAGTTCACCTAGTTTCAATTCCATCTATAAGGTTTCTCTAAGTGAAAAATTACAGTTCTTTGATAAGTCTCGCTTAATCCACAATGTATTACTTTCTAGAAACTGACAAAAATGATTTATGACTGTGTCACAAACATTTCTGCAAGACCTATAATTTTCAATACTTTGCTTTCAGCAAATTGAGTAGTTGGAGAGCACCTAATTGAGTTATCAGCTGATTAAAATATTTTTGATGATATACCTTTATGCAATATGTAATTATAACTCAGAAGAACTTTAGAGAACTGAGAAACATTGTATTGTCAAATGCCATCTAATCCAACCATACATAAAAATGTTCTCAGTTTTAAAATATATAAAAAAGAAAATAGGAATAATTGTTAACGATCTTTATACCGTTATAGAAGTTCTTTAAAATTGTTTTAATATTACACTGACACAGAACAAAATATTTATTGCCCGTGTTCACAGAAAATTATTTAAAATTTTTCAGTTCAAAAAGATTTTGTTGATTTCTATGATGGGTAGATCAACAAAAAAGCTTTCAAAAATAAAAATATTTTGTCTTAGAATACAATTTCAATAACTTCAATCTCCACCAAACTTTCAGGCTATGAGTGGTGACAACTCTGCTGAGACTAGTTTCAAGTTCATGAGTTAACACGGAAGGTCTCCCAATACCACCCATACTTTTATAATTAAAATTTGGTAAATATGCTATCCTTGAATCCGAATGGATTATGTCTTAGGTTTCAAATTTGGGATTCTGATTTAGATGATATGAAACTGACACTATGAGAGACTAATACTTTTTCAGTATTCATTAATAATAAATAAAATAGACAAAAACAAAATAAAAAATAATAAAATAGACAAACCAAAACAAAGTTGCTAGAATAAACGCTTTGAAAATAAATATGTAATAGAATAATAGATATGGAAAGGCATTTAGGGAGTACCTATTCTACCAACTGCTACTCCCTCTA
>NW_012101819.1:3960-5041 GCF_000951045.1 Mandrillus leucophaeus
TTTTGTCTATGCAGGTTGAGGATGCATGGATTTTGGTATACACAGGGTGGGTATGGTTTCCTTTTAGTGAAAGTAATTTTTCTCTGGTGATATGATTTAGTTTCTTGCTTTATATTTCGTGTGTATTCATTATGTTTTTTGGTTTGAGGTTACTATGAGGCTTTCAAATCTTATTTTATAATCTGTTATTTTAAGCTGATAACAACTTAACACTGTTTGCACAAACAAACAGGCAAGCAAGCAAAAAGAAAACTTATATTCTAAGCCTTAACTTCATCCCTTTGTGTTTTAACTTTTGGTTGTTTCTTTTCATATATTTCATATCTTATTGTGCTTGTCTATGTCCTGAAAATATGTTGTAGTAGTTATGTTTGATTGGTACTTTCTACTTAAGTAGTCTTTCTACTTAAGAGTAGTTGATACATCACAATTACAGTGTTATAAATTCTGGGTGTTTTTTTTTTTTTTTTTTTTCCGTGTACCTACTGTTACCGGTAAGTTTTACAGCTTCAGATGATTTCTTGTTGCTCATAAACATCCTTTTCTTTATGATTGCAGTACTCCCTATAGCATTTCTTGTAGGACAGGTCTGGTGTTTATGAAATCCCTCAGCTTTTTTAGTCTGGGAAAATATTTCTCTTTCATGTTTGAAGGATATTTTTGCCACATGTACTATTCTACATTAAAAGTTTTTTTCTTCTCCATCAGCACTTTCCTCTCTCCTGGTTTGTAAAGTTTCCACCAAAAGTCTGCTACCAGACATATTGGAGCTCCATTGCATGTTATTCGTGTCTTTTCTCTTGTTGCTTTTAGGATCCTTTCTTTATCCTTGACCTTTGGAAGTTTGATTATTAAGTGTCTTAAGGTGGTCTTTGTGTTAAATCTTGGTGTTCTATAACATTCTTGTTCTTGGACATTGATACCTTTCTCTAAGTTTGAGAAGCTCTGTTGTTATTTCTTAGCATTAACTTTCCACCTCTATCTCTTTCTCTACCTCCTGTTGAAGGCCAATAACTCTTAGATTTGCCATTTTCAGGCTATTTTCTAGATCTTGTAGACATGCTTCATTGTTTTTTATTCT
>NW_012101819.1:9961-11252 GCF_000951045.1 Mandrillus leucophaeus
TGGTGACAACTCTGCTGAGACTAGTTTCAAGTTCATGAGTTAACACGGAAGGTCTCCCAATACCACCCATACTTTTATAATTAAAATTTGGTAAATATGCTATCCTTGAATCCGAATGGATTATGTCTTAGGTTTCAAATTTGGGATTCTGATTTAGATGATATGAAACTGACACTATGAGAGACTAATACTTTTTCAGTATTCATTAATAATAAATAAAATAGACAAAAACAAAATAAAAAATAATAAAATAGACAAACCAAAACAAAGTTGCTAGAATAAACGCTTTGAAAATAAATATGTAATAGAATAATAGATATGGAAAGGCATTTAGGGAGTACCTATTCTACCAACTGCTACTCCCTCTAGAATACTGTATGAAATGTTTTCCTTATTTAAAATTTATATTGAACACTAACAAGCTGAATTAGGACACATTGTCTAACTGCCATCAATGGAAATTGCACTTTTTGCATAATCAATTCAAGAAAAAATTCTTTACTTCAATTAAATCTAAGTTGTCAAAATTTAAAACGGAATAAAATTAAAACACTGTATAAAATGACAATATTTAAAGCTTTTAAGATATTATATGCATGTATATATTAAACTGGACAGAGGAAAGATCAGGTTTCTGCTGAGACTAGATGACCCAGTGCCCTCTCATCCTTTGAATTCTATTCAAAGCATCCCCTGAACCTCTACCCTTCTTTTATGTAAGGAGAGGAATAAAGAGATGGTTTCTGAACTTTTGTTTTTCAATCCTAGTAACGCCTTTAGAAATCTAATGCTCTCTTTAAATTGTGGGAACCCTTGTCATATGTGTATTTCAACTATGAGACTTCAGCTGCATAAAAGTATGATTAACAAGGAAACATACATTTTGGCATTCTGTTATTTTTTGTACACTGTAAGAATTGTACACTGCTATTTTTGCATAGAGAAACGATTTATAAGCAGGAACATACGAATCCTACTTTTATTGTTAAATACAAAATCTCAAATTTAAGTGACTTAACTTTCTGAAAAGCTACCCTAACACCTATGAGAGAGAAAGGTGAATAAGCAAAATGGGTCATATGAACAGTATAAATGTTCTATTTTATATTTAAGACAAATGATAAAGAAGTGGAGACTTTGTGTAACAGATTTATTGAGATATAATTTATATACATTTGACCCTTGAACAACCCGGGTTTGAACTGCACAGGCCCACTTAATACACTGGATTTATTTTTAACCAAATGGAGATTAAAAATACAGCATTTGGCTGGCCGGGCGCGGTGGCTTA
>NW_012101819.1:16457-17028 GCF_000951045.1 Mandrillus leucophaeus
GCCTTCCAAAGTGCTGGGATTACAGGTGTGAGCCACTGCCCCCGGCCATCAACTCTTTTTCCCTGGAATAAATCCCACTTTTCCAGCGTGAATAATTCCTTTTACATGTTGCCGGATTCAGCATGTAGTATTTTGCAATTTAAGAATTTTTGAATTAGTATTTATAAGATAGACTTTTAGACATATGTTTCATGATGGCCTTATCTGATTTGGATATCAGGGTAATAGTGGTTTCATAGAGTGAATTAAGATTGACTGCTTCTTTTCCATATTTTTGGAAGAGTTTGTGGACAAACGATATTGATTTATCTTTACATGATTATAAAAGTTCACCAGTGAAGCTTTCTGGACCTTGTTTTATTTGTACAAGAGCTTTCAAATTACTAATATAAATGGTTTACTACTTGTGCATCTATTCAGAGTCTATATTTCTTTTAAAGTAAGGTTTAGTAGTTTATTTATGAATTTCTCCATTTCATCTAAGTTGTCTAATTATTGAGATATATTTGTTCATACTACTTTGTGTTTATTTTATTATTTATTTTGTTTTTGTTTATCTATTTTATTTATT
>NW_012101819.1:21838-23571 GCF_000951045.1 Mandrillus leucophaeus
CTGGCCAACATGGTGAAACCCTGTCTCTACTAAAAATACAAAAAAATTAGCTGGGTGTGGTGGCAGGGGCCTGTAATCCCAGCTACTCAGGAAGCTGAGGCAGGAGAATTGCTTGAACCCAGGAGGCAGAGGTTGCAGTGAGCTGAGATCGTGTCATTGCACTCCAGCCTGCGTGACAGAGAGAGACGCTATCTGAAAAAGAAAAAGAAAAGAAAAGAAAAAAGAAAAAACTGATGCATTCTTCAGTATGCCCATTGCATTTTTTCAACTCCAGAATTTCAACTTATTTTTAATTATTTCAATCTCTGTTAAATTTATCTGGTTGAATTCTGAATTTCTTCTCTGTGTTATGTTGAATTTCTTTGACTTTCCCCAAAACAGCCATTTTGAATTCTCTGTCTGAATGGGCATGTATCTCTATTTCTCCAAGATTGGTCCCTGGTGACTTATTTAGTTCATTTGGTGAACATTATGTTTCCCTGGATGATCTTGACACTTGCAGATGTTTATCTGTGCCTGGGTATTAAAGAATTAGATACTTATTGTTGTCTTCTCAGTCTGGGCTTTTGTGCAACCCTCCTTCTTGGGAAGACTTTCCAGATATTTGAAAGAATGTGGGTGTTGTGATCTAAGCTGTATTTGCTTTAGGGGGCACCCCAAGCCTAGTAATACTGTGTGTGGTTCTTGCAAACTCATAGAGTCACCTCCTTGATGGTCTTGCACAAGATCCAGAAGAAATATCTGGAATACGAGGCAGAGACTCTTACTCTGTTCCCTTGCTTTCTCCCAAATGAATTAATACAATAAGAGACATAATCTGGTAGGTTCTGAGCAAACTGGAGATGGGGGTGGAGTGGCACAAGCACTCCAGTGGCTGCCAGCACTAGGATTATGCTGGGTTGGATCTGAAGCCAGCACAGCACTGAGTCTTGCTCAAGACCTGCTGTAACCACTCCCTGGCTACAGCCTATGTTCACACAAGGTCCTGGGGCTCTGCCATTGGCAGGTGGCAAAGCCAGCCAAGCTCGTGTCCCTCCCTTTAGTATGACAAGTTCTCCCAGGCCCCAGGCATGTTCAGAGGTGCCATCTTGAAACTAGGGACTAGATTCAAAAACCTTAGAAATCTACCTGATGTTCTGTTGTACTGCAGCTGAGCTGGCACTCAAGCAAGACTTAGTGCTTCCCACTCTTCTTTTCCACTTCCAAAGGCAGAGGATCCTCACCCCATGGCCACTGTCACCACACGTCAATAGGGTATAGGGTATACTGCCAGACTATGATGAATGTTCCCTTAAGGTCCAAGGGCTGTTCAGTCAGCTTGTGGTGAATCCTGCCTGGCCTGGGACTCACTCTTCAGGGCAGTGGGTTCCCCTCTGGCCCAGAGAAGGTCCAGAAATGCCATCCAGGAGCCAAATCATGGAACTGGGGACCCCAAGAGTCTGCTTGCTGCTCTACCCCCCTATGGCTGAGCTGGTACCTAAGGTACAAGACAAAGGCCCCTTTACTTTTCCCTCTACTTTTCTCAAGTAGAAGGAGTCTCACACCATAGCCATCATAGCTGGGAATGTGCTGAGTCTTAACTGAAGCCAGCAAGGGAAATTACCTATAAGTGGAAATAATGAATAACTCTATGTTTGACATTTTGAGAATTTAGGATAATGTTTTCCAAAGCCACTATACTTTACATTCCTACCAGATTATGTCTCTTATTATATTATTATATTAATATTATT
>NW_012101819.1:24799-26117 GCF_000951045.1 Mandrillus leucophaeus
AAAAAAAAAAAAAAAAATCCTTTCCATTTCTCTAAGATCAGTAGTGATGGCTTCTTAATTTCAGTGATTCAAGTTTTCTTTCTTTTTAAAAAATCTGTCTTGCTAAAGATTTGCTGATTTTTTGTCTTTTCATAGAACTTTTTGGTTTTATATTTGCATTGTTTTTCTCTTGTTTATGACGTTGACTTCCACTCTAATCTTTACCATTTCCTCCCTTCTGCTCATTTTAGTTTCAGCTTGTTCTTTCAGTGTGTTGAAATAGAAGAGTCCATTATTGATGTGAGATCTACCTTCTTTTTAAATATAGGTTTATAACTCTAAATTTCACTACAGTCACTTAACTGCATGCCATATATTTTGGTGTGATGTGTTTTATTTTCATTTTTCTTGAAGCAATTTAATGTGATTTACCTTGTGATTTCTTCCTTGACCCATTGGTTATTTAGAAATGTGCTTTTTACTTTTCATATATTTTTGAATTTCTGAAAATTCCTTCTGTTAGTGAGTGGTAATTACATTTTATTTTGAGTGGAGAACATATTTCATATTAATTCAATACCTTTAATTTTACTGAGGCTTTTTTATAGCCTAGCATGTGGCTTATGCTGGAGAATATTCCATGCGTACTTGAGAAGCATATGTGTTCTGTTTTGTTTGTTTGTATGTTTGTTTTGGTTGTATGCTCACTTCATGCCTGTTTCAGGCCTTTTATTTTCTTATTCATCTTTCGTCTAGTTGTCCGGTCCACTACCTAGAGTGGAGTATGAAGTCTTTATTATTGTTGAATTGTCTATTTCTCCCTTTAGTTTTACTTCGTAGTTGGGAATCTATTGTTAGGTGCATATTTTTAGAATTGCCATATATTCTTGATGTATTGAATCTTTTTATCAATATAGAACATGTTTCTTTAGTAATTTTTTATTTAAACATCTATTTTGTCTAATGTTAATTTAACGACACCATCCCTGTTAATGTTGCAGTTTACATGATGTATATTTTCCATCCATTTATCTTCAATTCATTTGTTTCTTTGAACCTAAATTGTGTCTCCTGAGGACAACAAATAGGTAAATGTTATTTTTTTACGATGATCTGACAGTCTCTGCATTTTGACTGGACTGATTAATCCATTATTATTTAATGCTATTATTGTACAGTTAGATTTACCTCTGCTGTTTTCTTTCTGTATATGTTTTATGTCTATCCCATCTATATTTATTTTTGTTCATTAATTGATTATTTCATTTTAATACATTTAATAATTTTTTTACTCTAGGTTTTTTTGGTTATTTTATTAGAGATTTCTCTAAGGTTTACC
>NW_012101819.1:26572-29077 GCF_000951045.1 Mandrillus leucophaeus
TTTTCCTCCACAGAACATTGCTCACAAATGACCGTTTCTGATGACATTGTCAAACATTATATTTCTATATGCAAAAGCGTCAAAAATGCAAATATAGATATATATATATTTTATACATTTGCCTTTTTAATCAAGTAAGGTAAGTAAAGTAGAAATTTGCAATTATATGTTTCTCTATAATTACCCACGTAAGTACCTTTACTGGCACTTCTGGATTTTTATGTGGCTCTAAATTATTCTCTGGGTAACCTTCTCTCAACCTTAGGAACTTTCTTTAGTAGTATCTTGTAAAGTGGCTCTGATAACAAATAAATTCTCTCAGGTTTTTGTTTTTGCTTGGTTGGGATTGTGTGTGTGTGTGTGTGTGTGTGTGTCTGTAAATGTCTGTATTTTGCCTACTTTTCTGTGAATCTAGAATTCTTTGTTGACAGACTTTTTCTTTCAGCCCTTTGCATGTATCATTACCTGTCTTTGGCTTCCAGTGTTTCCAATGAGAAGTTGGTTTTTGTTATCATCAGGGGTCCTTATAATGTGATAAGCCATTTTTCTTTTACTACTTTCAAAACTCTTTTGTTTCGGAGATTTTATCATGATGTGTCTGGGTATAAATCTCTTTGCATTTATCCTACTTGGAGTTTTTTTGGCTTCTTGGATGTGTAGACTGTTTTTTCTTTTATCACATATGAGTAATTCCCAGCCATTATTTCTTCAACTATTTGTTTATGTTACTTTCTGGTACTCCCATTATGTATATTTTGGTGTGCTTAGTGATGTTCCATATTTGTCTGAGTCTCTGCTCATTTTTCTCCATGATTTTTTTTCTGTTCTTCAGAATGTACCATTTTTATTGAACTATTCTAAAGCTCTTTCTTCTGCCAGCTTAAATCTACTGTTGAGTTCCTCTAGTGAATAAATTGTTTTATCCACTCTAACAATCTCTGTGTTTTAATAGGTGTTTTTAGACTATTCACATTTTAAATGTTATAAAAATGTTATACGGTCATTGAAATGGATTATTATCTACCACTTTTATCACTGTTTTATATTCACTGCAATTGTTCATCGTTACTTTTTCCCACATTTTGCCCATCTTTTGTATCTTAATTGAGCATCGTATATGACTAGTGTATCTACTGTCTTATCAACAGTGCCTTAAACTTCTTTTCATATTTAGCTTAGACTGTGCAATATACATTTTTCAAAACGTGTTATTTGTTAAAAGCAGTTTAGGTTCATAGCAAAATTGAGAGGAAGATAATGACATTTTCCCACATACTCGTAGCCTTCACACATACATTGCTTCCATATAACCAATATCCCCCTTTGGGGATATCCCCCATTAGGTTGATACATTCATTATAATTGATGAACCTACACTGATGTGTCACTATCAGCCAGAGTCCAAGGTTTACATTAGGGTTCACTCTTGCTGCTATACATTCTATGAGTTTGGACAAATGTGTAATGACATGTGCCCATCATTATAATATAATACAGAGTATTTTCACTGCCCTAAAAATCCTGTGTTCTGCCTCTTCATCCCTCCCTCACCCAACCCTGGGCAACCACTGATCTTTTAACTTTAGCCATAGTTTTGTCTTTTTCTGAATGTCATGTAGCGGACTCACACAGTATGCAGCCTTTTAGGTGATCTTACTGCACTTAGTACTAGACATTTAAGTTTCTGCTATGTCTTTTCATGGCTTGATAGCCCCCCCCTTTTTTTAAGCACTGAATTATGTTCCATTGTTTATATCTACCGCAGTTTATTCAGTCACCTTTTGAAGGACATGTTGGTTGCTCCCAAGGTTGGAAAATTATGAATAAAACTGCAATAAAAATCTATGTACAGGTTTTTGTTTAGATGTCAATTTAACTTAATTTTTTCTTACTTTTTTGAGACAAAGTCTCACTCTGTCTCCCAGGCTAGACTGCAGTGGTGCAATCTCAGCTCACTGCAACCTCCACCTCCTGAGTTCGAGCGGATTCTCCTGCCTCAGCCTCCTGAGTAGCTTGGATTACAGGCATCTGCCACTAGGCCTAGCTAATATATATTTTTTGTTGTTGTTAAGAAAAGACGGGGTTCTACCATGTTGGTCAGGCTGGTCTCAGACTCCTGATCTCAAATGATCCGCCCTCCTCGGCCTCCAAAGTGCTGAGATTACAGGAGTGAGCCACCATGCCCGACTGGACATCAATTTAAAACTCTTTTGGATGAATACCAAGGAGTGTAATTGCTGCACTATATGGTAAGAAAAAATTCAGTTAAAAAAAAATCTGTCACATTGTCTTCTAAAGTGGCTGCATCATTTTGTATTCCCACTAGCAATAAATGAACATTTTTGTTGCTCCACATTCTAACCAGTATTTGGTGTTATCGTTGTTCCTGGTTGTGGTCATTCTACTAGGTATATAGAAGTATTTCATTGCTATTCTAGTTTGCATTTCCCTTACAACATATGTAGAAATGTTTTAAATATGCTTACATGCCATCTGTATATCTTA
>NW_012101819.1:31167-34440 GCF_000951045.1 Mandrillus leucophaeus
TCTTATCAACAGTGCCTTAAACTTCTTTTCATATTTAGCTTAGACTGTGCAATATACATTTTTCAAAACGTGTTATTTGTTAAAAGCAGTTTAGGTTCATAGCAAAATTGAGAGGAAGATAATGACATTTTCCCACATACTCGTAGCCTTCACACATACATTGCTTCCATATAACCAATATCCCCCTTTGGGGATATCCCCCATTAGGTTGATACATTCATTATAATTGATGAACCTACACTGATGTGTCACTATCAGCCAGAGTCCAAGGTTTACATTAGGGTTCACTCTTGCTGCTATACATTCTATGAGTTTGGACAAATGTGTAATGACATGTGCCCATCATTATAATATAATACAGAGTATTTTCACTGCCCTAAAAATCCTGTGTTCTGCCTCTTCATCCCTCCCTCACCCAACCCTGGGCAACCACTGATCTTTTAACTTTAGCCATAGTTTTGTCTTTTTCTGAATGTCATGTAGCGGACTCACACAGTATGCAGCCTTTTAGGTGATCTTACTGCACTTAGTACTAGACATTTAAGTTTCTGCTATGTCTTTTCATGGCTTGATAGCCCCCCCCTTTTTTTAAGCACTGAATTATGTTCCATTGTTTATATCTACCGCAGTTTATTCAGTCACCTTTTGAAGGACATGTTGGTTGCTCCCAAGGTTGGAAAATTATGAATAAAACTGCAATAAAAATCTATGTACAGGTTTTTGTTTAGATGTCAATTTAACTTAATTTTTTCTTACTTTTTTGAGACAAAGTCTCACTCTGTCTCCCAGGCTAGACTGCAGTGGTGCAATCTCAGCTCACTGCAACCTCCACCTCCTGAGTTCGAGCGGATTCTCCTGCCTCAGCCTCCTGAGTAGCTTGGATTACAGGCATCTGCCACTAGGCCTAGCTAATATATATTTTTTGTTGTTGTTAAGAAAAGACGGGGTTCTACCATGTTGGTCAGGCTGGTCTCAGACTCCTGATCTCAAATGATCCGCCCTCCTCGGCCTCCAAAGTGCTGAGATTACAGGAGTGAGCCACCATGCCCGACTGGACATCAATTTAAAACTCTTTTGGATGAATACCAAGGAGTGTAATTGCTGCACTATATGGTAAGAAAAAATTCAGTTAAAAAAAAATCTGTCACATTGTCTTCTAAAGTGGCTGCATCATTTTGTATTCCCACTAGCAATAAATGAACATTTTTGTTGCTCCACATTCTAACCAGTATTTGGTGTTATCGTTGTTCCTGGTTGTGGTCATTCTACTAGGTATATAGAAGTATTTCATTGCTATTCTAGTTTGCATTTCCCTTACAACATATGTAGAAATGTTTTAAATATGCTTACATGCCATCTGTATATCTTACTTGAGGAAATGTCTGTTATGTAGCCTATTTTTTATTGCGTTACTTCTAGATTCCTATTTCCCATTCCAAATGTCTGTTAAGATATGTAGCCTACTTTTTATTGGGTTACTTCTAGATCCCCATTCATCTACCTATTCAAATATCTCACTGTTCTGATTAATGCATTTTCTCAAAAAGTCTTAGAATCAGGTAGTGTCAGTCCTCCAACTTTGTTCTTTAATATTGTCTTGTCAATTCTGTGTCTTTTGCCTTTCCGTATCAACTTTATAGTTAGTTTGTTGATACTGAAAAAAATAACTTGTTAGGATTTTGAATGGGATTGCATTGAATCTACAGATCACGTCAGGAAGAACTGATACCTTGACAATATTTATTCTTCTTTTTGATAAACATGAAATATTTCTCCATTTTAATTTTTCTTTGACTTTATTAAATAAAGTTTTATAGTTTTCTGCATATAGATCCTGTACATGTTTTATTAGATTTTTAACCAAGTATTTCATGTTTTGGGTTCTCACGTAAGTAATATTGTGTTTCTAATTTCAAATTGTGCATTTTCATTGCTACTGTACAGGAAAGCAATTGACTTCTGCATATAATCTTGTATCCTGCAGACTTGCTGTAATTCTTTATTAGCTCCAGGAGTTTTCTGTCAGCTCCTTCAGATTTTCTACAAAGACGATCAAGATGATGTCATCTGTAAACAATGAGATTTTATTTCTTCCTTCCCCATATGAATATATTTTATTTCCTTTACTTTTTTATTGCATTAGCATGAACTTTAGTATGATGAAGAAGAGCAATGGTGAGAGGAGACGTCCTTGCCTTATTCTTGATCTTAGCAGGAAAGCTTCTACATTTCATCATTAAAGATGACGTTTGTTACAGGGTTTTGCAGACATTCTTTATCACGTTGTGGAAATCCCCCTCTTACTTGCTTACTAGGAGTTCTATTATAAATAAGTATTGGATTTTGTCAAATTCTTTTTCTCCATGCTATAGTTGATTTAGTTATGTGATACAGTTATGTGATTTTTGACATAGTTATGTGATTTTTCTCCATTAGCCTCTTTATACTTTGATAGATTTAAGTTGCTAATATTTCATTGAAGATTTTTAAACCCATTTTGATGAGAGATATCAGTCTGTCATTTTCTTTTTTGTGTGATGTATTTATGTGTTTGAGGTATTTTGGTAATGCTGTCTTTCTAGAAGGAATTAGAAAGTATTTTCTCTATTTTTATCTTCTAGAAGAGATTGTAGAAAATTTCTTTTCTAAAGGTTTCATAGAATTCACAGTGAACCCATTCAGTCCTAGTGCTTTCTGTTTTGGAAGATTATTAATTGTTGATTCCATTAATTTAATAGATATAGGCCTATTTAGATTATTTATTTATTTTTGTGTGAGTTTTTGCTGATTGTGTCCTTCAAGGATTTGATCCATTTTACATAACTTATCAAATCTGTTGGCATAGAGATGTTCCCAGTACCTTTTATCATCCTCTTAATGTCCATGAGGTCTTTAGTTATGTCCTCACTTTCATTTCTGATATTAATAATTTGTGTCTTCTGTGTGTTTTTGTTGTTGTTGTTATCTGGACTTGAGGCTTATTGGTTTTATTGATTTTTATTAATCATTTCAAATAAATAGTTTTTTGTTTTGATTTCCCATATTGATTTTCTGTTTTCAATTATATTTATACTCTACTTTCTATTACTTATTTTCTGCTTACATTGGATTTTATTTGCTCTTCTTCTAGTTTCCTAAAGTAAAAGCTTAAGTGATTAATTTTAGATCTTTCTTCTTTTCTATTATATGCATTCAATGTTATAAATTTCTCTCTAAGCACTAAGTTTACTGCATTCCCCAAAAGTTATATTTTTGTTTTTACTTAGATCAAAG
>NW_012101819.1:35829-38128 GCF_000951045.1 Mandrillus leucophaeus
ATACCATTCAGGACATAGGCATGGGCAAGGACTTCATGTCTAGATCAAAGTTTTAAAAAATCTTGAGATTTCTTCTTTGATCCATGTGTTATTTAGAAGTGTGTTGTTTAATCCTCAGTATTTTAGAACTTTTCATCTCTTTTCTGTTATTAAATTTTAGTATAATTTTATTGTGGTCTGAGAACAGATGTTGTATAATTTCTATTCTTAAAATGTTAAAGTATGTTTTATGTTTAGAATGTGGTCTGTCTTGGTAAATGTTCCATGCAAGCTTGAGGAGGCATATTCTTCTGTTGTTGGATAGTATTTTATATCTAGTTGTTTATGAGTTCATTGAGTTCAACCATGTCCTTAACAGGTTTTCTGCCTGCTGAATCTGTCTGTATCAGTTAGAAGGGTGCTGAAGTCTGCAACTACAATAGTGGATTTATTTATTTCTCTTCGCAGTTCTATCAGTTTTTGCCTGATATATTTTGATGCTGTGTTGTTAGGTGCATATACATTAAGGATTATTATGTCTTCTTGGAGAACTGACTCCTTTATCATTATTATGCACCACTTAATCTGATAAAGTTACTTACTTTGATTATTTTCTGTTTAAAATGTATATAGTAACTATCACTTTATTTTGATGAGCGGTAGCAGGGTGTATAATTCTCCATCCATTTGCCTTTGATTTACATGTGTCTTCATATTTAAAGTGGGCTTCTTGTAGACAATAAGTAATTAGGTCTTTTTGTTTTTGTTTTTTGTTGTTTTTTTTAGATGGAGTCTCACCGTGTTACCCAGGCTGAAGTGCGGTGGCACAATCACAACTCACTGGAAGCTCCACCTCCCAGGTTCATGCCATTCTCCTGCCTCAGCCTCCGGAGTAGCTGAGACTACAGGCGCCCGCCACCATGCCTGGCAAATTTTCTATATTTTTAGTAGAGAGGGGGTTTCACCATGTTAGCCAGGATGGTCTGGATCTCCTGACCTTGTGATCTGCGTGCCTCAGCCTCCCAAAGTGGTTAGGTCAGGTCTTTTTTTTTTTTTTTTGATGGAGTTTCACTGTGTTGCCCTGGCTGGAGTGCAATAGTGCAACCTCAGTTCACTGCAAACTCCACCTCCCGGGTTCAGGCCTTTCTCCTGCCTCAGCCTCCCAGGTAGCTGGGACTACAGGCACCCGCCACCATGCCCAGCTAATTTTTGTATTTTTAGTAGAGATGGGGTTTCACCTTGTTCGCCAGGATGGTCCCCATCTCCTGTCCTCGTGATCCGCCGGCCTCGGCCTCCCAAAGTGCTGGAATTATTGGCATGAGCCACCACGCCCGGCTAGGTCTTTTTTTTAATTCACTCTGGCAATCTTTATTTCAACTGGTGAATTTAGACATTTGACATTCAAAATCATTATTGACTTTGTATTAGTGTATTGAAAATGTAGTTAGATTAATATCTACCATATTTATTACTATTTTTTATATATTGGCTTTGTTCATTGTTCTTATCTTTGTCTTCCCTCTTTTTCTGCCTTTCCTTGTTTATTTGAGCATTTTACATATTTTTTCTCTATTTTCTTTTTATACAGTCATACTTTTTTCTATTTTCCTTTTTTTGTGTAGTTGCACTAGAGTTTACAATATACATTTACAACTAAGTCCACTGTCAACTAAAACTGTCTTGCATCTTATAATGAAGAATATGTAAGAATTTTCCTGTGATTGTTATCCTTGTTTCTCTAGGTAAGGTAATTTTTTTTCTTCTTTTTTTTTCAAGAAATGTTTTAATCATTTTTTTTAAAGTTTGAATATGATATGCTGGTATTTGCAGCTATAATTTTTTATTAGTACTGCTTTTGCTGCATTGCTTAAGTTTTTGTATGTTATGATTTCATTTACATTTGTTTTAAGATACACTAACTTTTCCTTGTGGTTTCTTCTCTGAACTATTAGTTTTTAAAGAGTATGTGGTTTAATTTCTGGATTTTCTAGTTTTCCTTCTGCTATTGATTTCTAGTTTCACTCCATTGAGATCAGAAAAGATGCCATGTGAATTCAAGTGTTTTCAAAATTTATTAAGTCTTGATTTGTGACTAATATATAGTCTATCCTGTAGAATGTTCAATGTGCTTTTGAGAAGATGTAAAATCTGTTGTTGTTGGTTGGAGTGTTCTGTATAACTTTATTGTTCTTTGTCTGATTGTTGAAAGTGGAGTATTGAAGTGGGGTATTAAATGTTTTATAATTATGTGTACTATTATTTTCCAGCTGTCTTATTTCTTCCTATGCACTCTAATTTCTACAAATTAGAATATGTTTAG
>NW_012101819.1:40038-91953 GCF_000951045.1 Mandrillus leucophaeus
GCCACCATGCCTGGCAAATTTTCTATATTTTTAGTAGAGAGGGGGTTTCACCATGTTAGCCAGGATGGTCTGGATCTCCTGACCTTGTGATCTGCGTGCCTCAGCCTCCCAAAGTGGTTAGGTCAGGTCTTTTTTTTTTTTTTTTGATGGAGTTTCACTGTGTTGCCCTGGCTGGAGTGCAATAGTGCAACCTCAGTTCACTGCAAACTCCACCTCCCGGGTTCAGGCCTTTCTCCTGCCTCAGCCTCCCAGGTAGCTGGGACTACAGGCACCCGCCACCATGCCCAGCTAATTTTTGTATTTTTAGTAGAGATGGGGTTTCACCTTGTTCGCCAGGATGGTCCCCATCTCCTGTCCTCGTGATCCGCCGGCCTCGGCCTCCCAAAGTGCTGGAATTATTGGCATGAGCCACCACGCCCGGCTAGGTCTTTTTTTTAATTCACTCTGGCAATCTTTATTTCAACTGGTGAATTTAGACATTTGACATTCAAAATCATTATTGACTTTGTATTAGTGTATTGAAAATGTAGTTAGATTAATATCTACCATATTTATTACTATTTTTTATATATTGGCTTTGTTCATTGTTCTTATCTTTGTCTTCCCTCTTTTTCTGCCTTTCCTTGTTTATTTGAGCATTTTACATATTTTTTCTCTATTTTCTTTTTATACAGTCATACTTTTTTCTATTTTCCTTTTTTTGTGTAGTTGCACTAGAGTTTACAATATACATTTACAACTAAGTCCACTGTCAACTAAAACTGTCTTGCATCTTATAATGAAGAATATGTAAGAATTTTCCTGTGATTGTTATCCTTGTTTCTCTAGGTAAGGTAATTTTTTTTCTTCTTTTTTTTTCAAGAAATGTTTTAATCATTTTTTTTAAAGTTTGAATATGATATGCTGGTATTTGCAGCTATAATTTTTTATTAGTACTGCTTTTGCTGCATTGCTTAAGTTTTTGTATGTTATGATTTCATTTACATTTGTTTTAAGATACACTAACTTTTCCTTGTGGTTTCTTCTCTGAACTATTAGTTTTTAAAGAGTATGTGGTTTAATTTCTGGATTTTCTAGTTTTCCTTCTGCTATTGATTTCTAGTTTCACTCCATTGAGATCAGAAAAGATGCCATGTGAATTCAAGTGTTTTCAAAATTTATTAAGTCTTGATTTGTGACTAATATATAGTCTATCCTGTAGAATGTTCAATGTGCTTTTGAGAAGATGTAAAATCTGTTGTTGTTGGTTGGAGTGTTCTGTATAACTTTATTGTTCTTTGTCTGATTGTTGAAAGTGGAGTATTGAAGTGGGGTATTAAATGTTTTATAATTATGTGTACTATTATTTTCCAGCTGTCTTATTTCTTCCTATGCACTCTAATTTCTACAAATTAGAATATGTTTAGCTGTGTTTAATTTAATCTAATTAACATGATATGTAGTATGTACACATGGGTATGTGCATACATACCTCTTGAGAAATGGGAGAAGGGTGGTTTTCCATCATTAGAGAAGATACCTTACAATTATATGAAAAAAAAGCATAGGCTAATACTAAAAAATAAACAAGAATAGAGGAAGCCAGACCCAGCACACACTCCAGCGGAAGGCTGTAGGTGATGTGGAACAGTGTTTCCTAACTGCAGAGAAGTTCCAAGCTCTGTGTCCACAAGTCCAGAAAACAGCAAGTACCACAAGTAAGCAGCTACAGAGATTAATCAAAGGAATATACACGGAACAATTTGGTGGAACCTCCTTTTCCAAGTTCTTTCCCGGCCCTTCAGCCTCCTACACAAAGAAATTAGAATCCAAAACCAGATATTTTTCCTCTGTAGATGATCTTCTTTGGGACATTCAGAACTCCCAGAAGAAGATCTGTCACATACAAGAAAGCATTTCTTATTTCAACGTGTTGTAGAGTCATCTGCTTGTCTATTCCTGGTCATCATATCCCCAAGTAAGAGTGTCAAGACAATGAGCACTCTAGAATATATTCTATTACACAATTTTCAAATCTAAAATATAGAGAAGGTGTTGAAGATGTTTTTCTTTTTTGGAATGAAGTAACAGATTGTCAACAAAGAACCAGACTGATGTTTGACTACTCATCAGTAAAAATTACTGCAACGTGATCGGTCAATGACATCACAATTCTGAGGGAATGTTATTTTAAACTACATTTTATACTAAATGCCAGACCAAGTATTTTTTGAAAAATAGATTTTATGTCATGAAGGGAGTTAACTCCTAATAAGCTCTTTCTGAAATCTGCTACACCAGATTTTTGGTATCTTACACCAAAGCAAGCAAAGTTAAAAGAAAAAAAGTTGATGATGGACTTCAAGAAATAAAAAAGTGAAACCCAAGAAAGAAACAGCATAAGATCCAAGAAAAAGTGGGAAGAAAATGGAGGAAGGAGCTGACCTAGAAAACAGCTCAGACATCTAGAACAGGGAGCCTGGAGGAATCAATTCAGTTCCAGTAGACAATTGATTTACAATAAAAATAATGTAATTGATCAATTTTACAAATATTGAGAGATTATTGTGTTGCTGCTCTTGGTTTTTGGGACAGAGCAGTGAACAGGCAGAAAAAACGTTGACTCCTTTGAAAGTATTTTAAGTATGGTATTTTTTTTGACACTCATCCCAACTGGTTTATTGCAATTCAGTTCTTGTGCTAGCCTCCTGAAATTAGCACAGATACCACAAGTTAAAAGACACAGTCCTCAACAAGTCTTTCCTTAATTTAGATGCCATCCACAAGTGAAGTCCCCAAACCACACACTCATCTGACCAATTGGCTACAAATCCAGGGTGTTCCCATGATCCCCTTCAGGTTAGATAATTCACTAAAATGACTCACAAAACTCAGGAAAGTGCTATATTTATTATTACAGTTTTATTATAGAAAATACAAAGTCAAAAATGGCCAAAGAGAAATACATAGGGTGAGGTCTGGGAGGATTCCAAATGCAGAGCTGCATGACCTCTCCCTGTGGAATGTGAGTATGTTACCCTCCTGGTACATCAACGTATTCATCAACCAGGAAGCTCCACCAAGCTTTGGTGCCCAGAAGTTTTATTGGCATCTCATTGCCATTTTGTCAACCATATCACATAAGGAAAGTTTAACTCATAATTAATACCTAAATACAATGGGACTTTTACTCTGAAAACTTTTACATAGGCATCCATTCATTTAAGATTTTTCTTCCCCTAAAGAATTTATTATAGTGGATGCTATGTTGTGCTGCCCAGACCCTTACTTTAAGGTTGAGCTACTCATTTTCTTAGACGGTTGCAGTGTTCCCTGCTGACAGCAACAAATACTTCCCTTTAAGAGAATTGTCCTGTGCTTAAGGTTGCTGTCTTGCTCAAGGTTAAAAAGTGTCTCTGTGAAGAACCAGCATCCAATGACTGGCGATGTTTCAATAAAATGTCTTGGACCTTTGATTTAGTTAGGAACAATTTTAAAGGGACAGCCCAGCTCCAATGATCTCGGAGGGACTAGCTAACATCTCTGTTGCAGCTATAATCATGCATCACTTAACGATAGGGATACATATGTTCCGAGAAATTCATCATTAGGCAATTTCATAATTGTGCAAATGTCAGAGAGTGTACTTACACAAACCTAGATACATAGCCTACTGCACACCTAGACTATATGGTATGGCCTATTGCTCCTAGGCTAGGTCTTTTACAGAGTACTACCATAGTGAATACTGCAGGCAGTTTTAACATAGTATCTAAACATGGAAAGGGTACAGTAAAAATATGGTATAAAATATTTTTCAAAATAATACACCTGTATAGGGAATTTACCATTAACAGAGCTTGCTGAGCTAAAAGTTACTTTGGATGACATAGTGAGAGAGTGGTAAGTGAATGTGAAGGCCTAGGACGTTGCTGTACACAAGCACTACACACTTAGGCTATGCTAAATTTATTAAAATACTTTTCTTTAAAAATACGTTAGCTTTCACTTACTGTACGTTTTTACTTTATAGCTTGTAATTTCTTAAACTTTTTGATTTTTTGTAATAGCACTTAGCTTAAAACCCAAATTGTCCAACTGTACAAAAACATTTTCTTTCTTTATACCCTCATTGTATAACTTTTTTTCTATTTATAATTTTCTTAAAATTTTTACTTAAAATTCTTTTTTGTTAAAAGCTGAGACACAAATACACACATTAACCTAAGCCTATAAAGGATCTGGATCTTCAATATCACTGTCTTCTACCTTTTTACGTCTTGTCCCATTGGAAGGTCTTTGTGTGCAACAACATAACGTGGAGCTGTCATCTCCTATGAAAAAATGCATTGACAGCACCTATCAATAAACAACCCCTTCTGTAGTCCTTATATTATTCTGTAGTTCTCAAATGACTGAGATATTGCATCAACCAATGCAATCTCTTTAGTAAATAACTCAACCTAATTTACCACCAGATACATTGTAATAATTGTGTTGCTTCAGTTGTGGCAGAGACTATCATTATTCTACCTACCAGACACCCTGCGGTTTGCTGGAAAGAGATGCCTTAGGTTGATATTTTTTAAACAGATTTTGAAGTGCAGATTTTTGTGCACGAAGATTATTAGAGAGTACACTCAAGAACAACACCTGTATGAAAGAAAAAATGAACACAGAGAGAAATTGAACTGTAACGTAAAATCTTGTGTTGCATTATAACATTTTGGTCAACAATAGACCACATATAGGATGGTGGTCCCTTAAAATTACAATGGAACTATAAAATTCCTGTCATCCAGAGGTGTCCTAGCCATTATAATGTCATAGTATATTGCATTACTTACACGTTTGTGGTGATGCTGGCATAAACAAACTCACTGTGCTGGCAGTCATATAAAAGTATAGTACATACAATTATATACAGTACAGAATACTTGGTAATGATAAGTGATCATGTTACTGGTTTATGTATGTCCTATACATTTTATTCTTATTTTAGGGTATACTCATACTTGTTAAAAAACATATTAACTGTGAAACAACTTCATGAAGGTCCTCCAGAAGTTATCCGAAAAAAGGCTTTTGTTTCTTTCCATTTATCAAACTAGATAAATTGATGAATCTTCAGTTTGCTGATTCTTCTACCAACTCATATCTGCTGCTGAATTCTCTCCAGTGAATTTTTAAATTTCAATCATTGTAGTTTTCAACACCAGAATTTCTATTTGGTTTGTTTTTGCAGTTCTTTATTTTTATTTATATAGTTATGTGTCACTTAATGATAGGGATACATTCTGAAAAATGTATTGTTAGGTGATTTCATCATTGTGCAAACATCATAGAGTGTATTTACATAAACCTACATGGCATAGCCTATTGTACACTTAGGCTGTATGGTATAGTTTATTGCTCCTAGGGTACAAACCTATACAGTAGGTTACTGTACTGAATACTTCAGGCGATTTTAACACAATGGTGAGGGTATTTTGAGATATAGAAACATACAGTTACAATACAGTGTTATATTCTTATGAGGCCACCATTGTATATGTGGTCTATCATTAACTGAAACTTCAATATGTAGCAGCACATGACTGTATTCTCTATTTGGTGAGACATTCTTCTCATGCTTTCCTTTAGTTTTTGGAGTTTTTTTTTTTTTTTTTAGATTTTTAAGTATCTTTAAAATAGCTGATTTTAATTATTTGTCTAGCCAGTCCAGTGTCTCTGCTTCCCCAGGGACAGTCTCTATTGACTATTTTTGTGCAGAGCTTCAAGATCAGCCAAAGGTGAGTGGTTGAGGCATTTGAATGACTCACATGCATTCACATCACCACTCTAGGCATGTGTGTGGTCTTCTGTATTCCAGGAATATGCTCAATATTTTCCAAGCTTTTACTCGACAAAGCATTTCATTCATCAGTTCTTCCTCCCAAGCTGATTGGTTAGTCTGTAGCCTGCACCTGGTGCCGTCTATTGCCTTGGACATCAGTAACTAAAACATTTGTCTGTACAAACTTTTGACAAATGCCTCTCAGGCAGCAGCTTTAGCACCGGGTGAGTTTTGAGTTAGTAGACATGAAGGCAAGTGTTTGACCCAGTCTTATAGCGTGCCACCAGACAGATAATTAATAATACAGTAAGTACAATTCTTTGTAAATCATATTAACTTTGTTCACTCCAACACCAGGAGTGTGGGCTATTATTTTCAAAGTATAGGTGAACTAGGCTGAGCAGGTAGGCAGGGAGTGAGGCTAGAATTAAGTCAAAATGCCACAAAACTTGCTACTTTTGGTGAAATTCAGCTAATTTTCTTGAATAAACACTCTATTGGCTGTTAGCAGCTTGTGTTCATTTCCAGATTTCTGTAAAAGTTGGTGTTAACAGTGTTTGCCACTTTTTCATTGCTTTTATGAATGAGAAGTTGGTGTTTCTTACTCTACTATTTTTACCGATGTTTTTATAAGCATTTTTACTGTAGGTTCTACAGTTAAACACAATACACAATGTCCACAAGGCAATGAATATTAAACTATTTTCTGAAAAAAAAATGGCATCATGACTCTTTTGCATTTTTAAACAATATACACTTGTAAAATTAGACAACAAAATTTGAATAGGCAAAGAAAGATGAAGTGGTTTATAAAATATAGTTTATATTATAATGAGGGTGTTGTATTTCACAACAGTGTGGTTTACACAGTGGTGTGTATTGGAATGAGGATGTTGTAAAGAGGGTGATGAACAGTGTATTGCCTGAGATTTTCATCAAAGACATTTGCCTTTTATAGCACATATATCAGTAAGGACACTGCAGAACCGATAGTTCCGTATGAAGTTTATGTTAGGCATTTAAGGGTTTTTAAAAATGTTATCTGATTAACATTTGGAATTAATAGTAAATTGATATTGATTCAAAAATATAATCTGTTCATTTAAAATGATAAATTCAAGGCCATGTTTCAAAGAACAATGTTGGGAAGAATAATACCTTGTAGAAAAATAAATAAATGCAATGTTAATTCTTATGTTTAATGCTTCCATTCATCAGGGAGTTAGGTTAGGCTTGAGAAAAGCATGTCTAACAGAAAGAGCTTTGTAGCCATCAGCAAGAACACCTTTGAAGGTCCTGAATCACTGTGCAAGAGAGACTTCTGGACATCAAGCTTTCATTCCTCCTGTTTTACGTATTTTATTCTTATAAATGAAACAACATCAATGTAAACTCAAAGGTATGTTTTATTAAGAGAATAAAAGGCTATGCCACCCCTTAGCCTGTCTGTCCTCACATGTAACCCTGCACGCTATCACGGGGAGCAGTATCTTCCAAATCTTTTGTAAGTGGCCTACCATTTATTGATTAAAATTATCTCTATGTTTCCACAGTTACTGTTTCATGTAACTTTTAGAATCACATTGTCAATTTCTAACAAAATTCCATTTTGGGACTTGATTGTTGTTGAATTTATAGGTGCCTTTTTGGAAACTTGATGGCTTTATAATATTAAGTATGCCATTCACATACGTGATTTATCTTCTCATTTCTTTATTTTATTTTATGTTCTCTAGTAGAGTTTTATAATTTTATCCATTCTGTTTTTTCACATATTTCATTTGGTACTTTGTAGTTCCCTTGTTCTCTCTTTCTTTCCCTCTCTCTCGCCACCTCTCTCTCTCTCTCTCTGCTTTTCTTAATATAACCTTCTTTCTTCCATTTTCTAAATTTATAGATAGCAATTCATTATGCTTTATTATATCTGACAGATTGTAGCTCTTTTATGTTAGTTTTAATAATTTGTCATTTACTTACAGTTTATATGAAGATAATGATATCACCTATAAAAAATTTTTGCCTCTTTCTCATTCCTATTATCCTCTCTTCCTCATTGTCTTATTTCTTTTCAACCTTCAATATGTTATTGAATGAAATAGTGAGATTATGCTGAATATTCTTGTCTTATTTCTGATTTTATAGAGAAAGCATCTAAATTTCAAAACAGTGTAATATTCATTAAAGCTTTCATATGTGTGTGTATATATTTCTAATATAAACATATTTTCTTTTTTTTTTTTTCTTTTTTTGGAGACAGGGTCTCACTGTATTGCCCAGGCTGGAATGCAGTGGTGCGATCTTGGCTCCCGGCAACCTCCGCCTCCCGGGTTCAAGCGATTCTCCTGCCTCAGCCTCCCGAGTAGCTGGGATTACAGGCATGAGCCACCATGCCTGGCTAATTTTTGTATTTTTAGTAGAGATGGAGTTTCACTATGTTGACCAGGCTAGTCTTGAACTCCTGACCTCAAGTGATCTGCCCACCTCGGCATCCCAAAGTGCTGGGATTACAGGCATGAGCCACCGTGTCTGGTCTATAAATATATTTTCAATCAAGATAAACACTTCTACTCTTTTGTGTTTTCAATAATCTTAAACATGAATTTTAAACCATCTTTAAAATTCCACATAAATTCATTATTCATCACAATTCACAACTAAATATATACATTTTAAAATATATTTCTCACATTCACTGAAATATATTAATAGATATTGCATTCTTGACCTATTCTTATTCTCTTAAATAAATCTTAATTGGTCATAAAATTATATATTTGAATATATCTCTGCATTTAATCTGCTTATTTTTAATATTTTTGAATCTTTGCTCATAGGTGAAATTGGTCTATCATTTCTTATTCCTGTGTGTCCTTGAGCAATGTGAGCTCAAGGGTTACGTGAGCTCTGGAAAAAGAATTGATGATATACCACAGTTGTAGAGAAGGTTCAGAGGGGCCTGCTGTGACTTTCTCCTCTGGTTCCTTGGGCTGTCCTTCTCTGTGAGCAGCCCTCTTGGTTGCTCTAGAGCTCCTTCTTCCTCCTATTTACAACTTGCTTGTAGAAAGCCAGTGTTTTTCTGCTCTCATAGTTTTCAACCGTCCACTGAATGTGCATTTTGTTGAAATTCCTAGAATATATTTGACACATCTATTACTTTGTTTTTCAAGGAACCATCATAATTTCTGGTACATCATGCTTCCTCATTTTTATTTTCAAAGAGTTTTGCAGTCATTCATTCAAAATATGTTCTCCATCATTTATGAGCATTTACTTTTGAATAGATTTCTATCACATTTAAAATAGAACAGAATCCTCAACGGGCTTCAGGGCCCTATGTCATTTGGCTCTGTCTAGATTTCCAACCTCATTTCCAAATCTTTCTCCTTTTCCACTCATTCAGTTCTTCCCACACTGTCCTCATTTCTATTTCTCAGCAGCTAAACAAGGTCCATGTGAGAGCATTTGCATTGTGAATGTCTCCACCTGGAATGTTCTTTCCCCCTATCTTTTTTATTGTCTTGCCTTAAAGGTCACCTTCTCCAAGGGTACCACCCCAAAAATGTCTGTCTAAAAAAAATCCCTACTCATCACTCTCTTTTTTCCTACTATTCAATCATTCTTTAATGGACTTAACATCAGCAAACACTCTGAAATATAAATATATTACTTTTCTTAATTTCTGTCTACTTTACTAAAAGGTAAGAATTAAGGCAGGACATTTGCTTGTTCTGTTCATTCACTTATGTTTGCTCTGTTCGCTGTGTATCCATACACAAGCTCAGCTACATTATGGAACCATGAAGGAGCTCAAAATAGACTACATGAATTCAGGGAAGATAGGGTGAGACAATAATAGAAGATAAAGGAAACAATAAGATAGTATATTGCATATAGCAAGCACTAAATATATTTGCTAAATAAATAAAGAAAAGCTTTAGTTTGTACTTAGGTTATATCTTACATCAAAACTTTTCATTTTATTTTATTTTATTTTATTTTTGAGATGGAGTCTCGCTCTGTCACCCAGTTTGGAGTGCAGTGGCACGATCTTGGCTCACTACAAGCTCTGCCTCCCGGGTTCACGGCATTCTCCTGCCTCAGCCTCCCGAGTAGCTGGGACTACAGGCTGTCACCATCACGCCAGGCTAATTTTTTGTATTTTTGGTAGAGACGGTGTTTCACCGTGTTAGCCAGGATGGTCTTGATCTCCTGACCTCGTGATCCTCCCACCCCGGCCTCCCAAAGTGCTGGGATTACAGGCATGAGCCACCATGCCCAGCCTCTTACAACAACATTTTTAAAATTCAACACTGTGACACTTAACTCAAAGAGCAATAATTTACACTTCAGAATTAGTGGGCATAGGAGGCAAAAAATACATTACTATCAACTGACTCTGGAAGTTCAATCATTATCTTAAATACATAAAGTAGGAAAACTGAGAATGCATCTGTTGTCTAAAAGCATTAAAATCACTCATTAAATTATACTCTTTAAACTTTCTGCTGACTCCAATAGTATTTCATTTAGATTGGACCTCTAAGCTGTTAGTTTGTCATATCTATTGAACTCCTTTGTGTAGCACTTCTACTATTCATACTGTTGTTACCATTACTTCATTCCCTTTGCTATTACCAATCCTACTCTTATTACAAATATTACTGCTACTGCTGTGGCTTGTTTGGCATAACATAAAGGACATGCAAGGAATAATCACTTTCATTGTTTATTTTCTATCACTTATTCCAATTATTTTAGCTTTCATGACATAATTATATAAACAGACATAGTATAACTTATGAAGACAAATAAAGCTAGTTCATGTGTGTGTAAAGTTTTTAAATGCATATGTACATGCTTATGAAATCATTATTGCAAGCAAGATAATGACTATATCCATTACCCACAAATTTTCTCTCATTTTCTGTTTTGATAACTTCCTCCAAAACCTCTCTCTGCCCAGGATCCCAAGGCAAACACTATTTGCTTTCTGTCATTATTGATTAGTTTGTTTTTTCTGGAATTTTATGTAAATGATATGATACACTCTGCATTCTATTTTTCTTCTAGTTTCTTTCACTTAATATAATTAATTTGATATCCATCTATGATATCATTTTTATCAATAATTCACTCCTTTTTATTGCTCAGTAGTGTTTCCTTTTATGGAAATACATTTTATTATGCACTAATCTCTTGATATGAATTTTATTTTATTTTGTTTTTTTATTTTTTATTTTTTGCAATTGCAAATAAAGCTGCTATGAATGAATGTGTGAAGAAATCTTTTTGCAAACATATGCTTTTATCATTCTTGGGTGATACCTGGGAATGAACTGGCTGGATCATACAGTAAATATACATTTAACTTTGTAGAAAACTTTCATACTGGCTTTCTAGGTTATTGTATCTTTTCACTGTTCTGCCAGCAGTGTGTGAGAATTCCTGTTTTTCTGTATCTTTCCCAACCTTTGATTTTTTTTTAGTCTCTTTAATTTTACTCTTTTAATAGGCATGTCATGGTAGTTCACTATAATTTTGTAAGTATTTTTTATTAAAGACTAACGATGTTGACATGTTTCCAAGTATCTATTTGACATTTGTGTGTAACTTCTTTGGTGATGTTTTTTGTCCAAATTGCTCCTTTTAAGAATTGAATTACTTGCTTTCTTGTTATCAAATCTTGAGAATTTAAAAAACATTCTTTATGTAAGTCTTTTTTTCAGATATGTGGTTGGAAGTATTATCTCCCAGTTATTCTCCTTATTGTGTCTTTTGAAAATTAGATATTCTTAGCTTTGATGAAGGCCAATTTATTATTTTTTCCTTGTGTGAATTGTGAGTTGCCTAATTCAAGGTCACAAAAGTTTTTTCTTATGCATTCTAGCAATATTAGAATTTTGGACTTTTTATTAGGTCTATTCTCAACTTTTAGTTTTATGTATATATATATACACACACACATATGAGAATATTCAATTGTTGCAACACTGTTTGTTGAAGAGACTATCATTTTCCCACTGTAATGCTTTGGTACATTTGTCAAAAATCAATTGATAAAACATGTGTGAGTCTATTTCTGAATTCTCTATTCTGTTTCATTGATCTGTATGTCAATCCTAAAAAGTGCCACATTTTCTGATTAGTGTATCTTTGTAGTACTTTGAAATCAGGAAATAAGTCCTCCAACTTAGTTCTTACAAAATTATTTAGAGTATTTTTGGTTCTTTGAAGTTTTATATAAGTTTTAGGATCTGTTTTCCCATTTCTCCAAACAACCGTCAGAGATTTCCTCAAATATTTGTTGACTTTCATGTGGGGGTTCATCCTGGAATTTACAATTAACTCTGAGTGCTAACCCCATTTCAGGGACTGTGGGAGGAACACAAGACTTCCGCCTGGCTAGTGCCAGTACTCTGGGCATGGCAATTTCAAATGTAGGTCACTGCTCTGCTTCTCTGATTCGCGAAGACAACCTGACATCTCCTGTTTACATGTGTCCATGGAGGAGTTGGGGTCTGGTGTCTCTTTCACATATTGTAAGCATCAATAGAAAATGTTTTACATACCTGGCTTAACTCCACCATACACTCTGTTGTTTGCCAATATTTACCTCTATGTTTCTGTTTTAAATCTTCATGCAGTTCTTTCTGTAAGTTCATTCTACTGTATTTTGGCATGTGCTGTCTGTCTTTTGGAAACTACTGATATGTTTTCATCCGTGCTTATTTTATATTTCAGTATAATCTGAAATTCATTGTTAAATATTTTTCCTTTCATTTCTAGAGAGTTGAGAATGAAGAAAGAGGCTCCAGTATGTGATCAAGCTGTCATTTTGGTCTGATTCACCTACACATTATTCTTCACATTAGCACATTCATTAACATGTCAACAGAAAAATGAATGCTTTTAGTTTTACATTAGTTTTGTGTAAATGTGATCATATTCTTTTCTTTTGCTCTTTTTTCTTGTTTTGTTTGCTCTTTGTATTTAATTGTTAACAATGAGTCTTGAAGACCTTTGCATGTCAGGGTATTTATATCTACATTATTTCTAACTCCTAAAGTATTCCATGTTGTGAAAATAATATCATTTATTTAACCAATGCCACATTGTTGATCATTTACAATACTTTATTTCCTTTGCAGAGTATGAACAATTTTGTAATTTAAATATGAAGTTGTACATATTTGTGTCCATGAAATAGCATTTATGTAGACTACGTATTAAGGAAATGAAACAACCTGGCCAAATGTTTGTTCATGATAATTTTTACAAATATTTCCAATTTATTTCAAAACTATACTATAGCAATTTTCTTCTTCTGGCAAGACTGTATCAGAGTGTACACTATTCCATATTCTCATCAAATTTTTTTTAATCCATTCAAACATATGTTTAGTGAATATTTTTATAATTCTGACACTATGTTAAGCCCTGACAACTGTCAGAGAAGGCAGCTATTAATCATAGTATTCCTTACAAATATAAAATTGCTATTTCAATGATAATGCAATGTAAAGACTCAAGATTCCGTCAGGGCACAAATGAGGAGGAATCAATCCAATAAGAGGATAATTGAGGTTTTCCTAAAATTGCATATTGTCTATACTTTTAAAGTGCTAATAAGAATTGTATTTTATTTTTAATTCGTATTTTTAGGTGAATAATAAAGTTAACATCCTTTCATAAATTTATAAGCTATTTCTATTTCCCACTGTGAAATGCCCATTAATATATTTAGCTGTAATTCTAATGAGCTATATGTAATTTTAATATATTTTAAAATTTTGTTACAGTAAAGTATACTGTATATCAATGGCTTTTTGTAAGTTGCAAGATTTATTTTGATTAGTTGGAAATCTTTAAACTTTATTTATGGTAGTTATTTTAGAAGGTTAATATTTAAGAGAGTAAAGTATGTCTTTTAAAGTCATCTTATATATTAGAAATATGTATTTTATTTTTCTCTAATATGTTTTATTTTCATGTTTCATTTTGTCTGTTGTGTAAAATAGAGACCTAAACATGCTTTTGCCAAATATACATAATTGTTCCAAAAACTAATTGAATAATGTATTGTTTTACTACTGTATTAATTTTTGTCATCTTTAAAATGGAAAATTAAACTCCCAGGATATTTTACCCAGCTGAGCTCTAGTCATACTCCTCATTAAAAAAAGAAAAACATCTTCAACTACTTGTTTTTGGAGTCTCTAGTAGTGAATTCTGCAGTAGAGAAAATTTCTAGGAATAGCCCCAAGATTTCACATCTCGAATCCCCGGAACCTGTGAATGTCATGAGATATCACTCCTGTGATTGTGTTATATTATATGCCACAATTGATCTTAAGTCATATGAGCCTAATTTAATACTACAAACCCCTTACAAGTGGAAAATTCTGACTGGTAGCAAGAGGAATGTGAAAAGAAAGGCAGAGATGGAAGACAGAAGGGGAAGACAGAAGGGAAATTTAGTGATCCTTAACACAAGGAGGACTTGAGGCACCATGGTTGATTTGGAGATGGAGATGGCCATAGGAGAAGGAGTAGAGGTAACTCACAAGGGCAGAGGACATCCTGTGGCCAACAACAAGCATGGGAATCTGAACGTCAGTTCTATCATGATACGGAACTGAATTCTGTCAACAACTGAATAAGCTTGGAGGTGGATTTTCCCACGAAATGAATTCTCTAGCATCGTGAAATCCTGAGCAGAGAACCCAGTTGAGTCGCTTGGAATTCTGACTTTCAGAATTTTTAAATTGTTGGTTTTTTGTTTTGTTTAAATCAGCTTTATGGAGGCATAATACACAAATAGGAATTACGTATGTTTAAAGTATACAATTTGATGTTTTAATACATGTACATAATATATATTGCCGAATAATCACCTCAATCAAGCTAATTAACATATCCATCACCTCATAGAGTTACCTTCTTTGTGGTGAGAACACTTAATATCTACCCTCTGTAAATTTCAAATATACTGTACAGTATTGTTACCTATAGTCAACATGATGTACAGTAGATCTCCATAATTTATTCATTTTACTTAACTGAAACTTTATATCCTCTGACCAACATCTCCCCATTTTCCCCTCTCCCCTGCCCCTGGCAACCACTATTCTATTCACTGTTTCTACAATAAGTTTCACTATCTTAGATTCCACATATCAGTGAGCTCATGTGGTATTTGCTTGTCTGTTTATGGCTTATTTCATTTAGCCTAATGCCCTGCAGGATCATCCATGTCATCACAAATGGAACGATTTCCTTCTTTTATCAACAAACATTTAGATTGTTTTCATATCTTGGCTTTTGTGAATAATACTACAGTGAATAAGGGAGTGCAGATATTTCTTAGAGCTCCAGATTGTATTTTCTTTGCATATATACTCAGAAATGGGTACGTGTTAGTTCTATGTTTAATTTAATTTAACTTAATTTAATTTAATTTAATTTAATCTAATAGCCATCCTAACATACGTGAGGCGATGTATTACTGTGGTTTTGATTTGAAATTCCCTGATGATTAGTGTTTTCATGTACCTGTTGGCCATTTGTATGTCTACTATTGAGAAATGTCTATTCATGTGCCTTGTCCATTTTTTTAATTGGGTTGTCTTGTTTTTGTTGTTTGGCTATTGAGTTGTATTATTTCTTATGTATTCTGTATGTTAACCTCTTATCAGACATACAATTTGCAAAAATTTTTTTCTCATTCCATAGGCTGCCTTTTCACTCTTGATCGTTTTCTTTGCTTTGCAGAAGCTTTTTATGGATGGAGTTGTACTTGTCTATATTTACTTGTGCAGTCCATGCTATTGGTATAATAATAAAAAATTGTTGACAAGATCAATGCCGAGAAGATTTTCCACACATTAATTAGTGTGTAGTAAATTATTTACTTAGAGTTAGAAAACTAATACGAGGTTGATATTTCTAAATGATGTATTTTATTAGCACCTACTCGCTTATCCATTTCAGATATTTTTGGTTAATATTCTAATATTATGATGGTAATATTTAGTATATTTATATCACTATCAACATATTGTCTTCCTGCTTCCCAATGTAGACAAGTATTAGTTTCCTTATCCCTACTGGTCAACTCTTCAGGTGGTTACAGCATGTATAGACATCCGTTCTTTGTTCCGTCACTCACAGGGAGAGTGGTATTCGTGGAAAATTTTTAGTTTATGTTATTATTTTCTATAGCTTTCTTTCATTTATTATTTCTCTCCGGTTATATGTTAGGAGGTTAACATTTACTTTCTATTTTACAACCATAATGAAATCTTTTGCTTCTATTTTTGGTAGATTATGAAATTTGAAAAGCAATAACAATATTGTTTCTCTGCAAAACATATTTACTGCACAGCCAAGAAGTGTATTTGTATATAATTCCTTTTTTGAGGACCCAAATGTCATGATTTCTGAGTACTAAAGGAAAAATATTCCCATATTCAACTGTGAATCTACACTTCTATTTTGCCATCTACCAGGTTCCCCTCTCTCTCTCCATGTATACATATATGTATTACTATGCCTCAAATTTCTCCCAAGGTCTATTTGGGATGTTCCATTAGTGTCCCTTATTCATGACAAATTGTTCTCTTTTCTTCTCTGTCTGCCTGAATCAATCTAACAGCCTGTTCTCTAAGCCTGTTGTGCAGCTATTTCTAGTTACAGACCATCTCTTAACCACTTAAATGAATAGGCTATTTTCTGGATATATATTTTCATTTGCTGTTCCTCCAGATTCACTGTCCATTAATATCTATCTCATTGCGGGCCCTGGGAGACTAACTTTTGTGGTCGACTTTACAAATTCCCTTGCCCTTGATCTTCCTGCTGAATTGGCCAGGAGGAGGCAGCAGCAGTAGTATTTAGCACTAGCAGACCAATTCTTCAAGCTGGGAGGCAGACTCAAGTGTTTCACTATCTCAGCGTAGGCAAAGCTGTGACTGACAGGGCTTTACAATCCATACGGATGCACTATTTTTTTTTTTTTCTCCTAAGGAGAATTGTGCCATGATTTTGAAGTCAGAGGGAAAGTTGTGGGCTTTACTTCTCATCACTCAATTTTGTATCGATATAAAATTTTGAAGATTGTTTAACTATATATATTAATTGTTAACCAGTGATGGGAAAATCTTCTTTGTATGGCTTCTGTAAAGAAAAAATGAGATCACACTTTAAGCATCTTAGTTGATTTCTTGGTACTGTTAATGGCCCAAAAATGTTTGCTAATGTTACTGTTTTTGATAAGTGGCCTCTTATATCACAGTTTCCTTTTTGGTACAATGTGGATAGCAAAAGTTTTTTATTGAGTCTGAATAATATAAGTAAGATTTGAGGTAAGATTCAAGGTGTATTACATAAAACAATAATTTAAAAAATGTATTACCCATCTGTCTCCCATGAAGGCCACCAAAAAAGCATCTTTCTCCAATCTACAACTACCTAAACATGATTGCTAAATATTTTCCTTATCCCTGGAATATGTTCAACTCAGCCAAAATATGAATAAATGGTGATTAAAGGTGAGAAATAAAATTAATTTAGAGGAGCTTAGAAATGACAGCTCCACTACATTGTTACTGCTTTTGTCACCCTGCCGTGAAACAGAACACCAGAACTGACCCTTCTTGTCCCACTGTAACTTTGTACGCATTGGCCAACTTCTCCCATTCTCCTCTAACCACTATTTTCCCCAGCCTCTCAAAACCACAATTCTACTCTCTATTTCTATGAAGTCCACTTTTTATATTAGTGAGACTTTTTATATTCGTGAGATCCTGAAATGTTTTGTTCTTCTTTGCCTGGTTTATTTCACTTTATGTAATATCCTCCAGATTCATCACTGTTGCCACAAATGACAGGATTTCATTCTATGTTATGGCTGAATAATATTCCATTGTGTGTATACATACATTTTCTTCATCCATTCGTCTGTATATGGGCATTTAGGTTGATCCCATATCTTGGCTATTGTGAATAGTGCTACAATAAACATGGGAGTACAGATATCTCTTCAACATACTGATACAATTTTTTTTTTTTTTTGGCTATATACCCAGTCATGAGATTACTGGATTATATGGTAGTTTTAATTGTTTGAGGAAGCTTCTTACTGTTTTTCAAAGTGGCTGTACTCATTTACATTCCTACCAACAGTGTATGAAGAAGGTTCCCTTTTCCACGTCATCTCCAGAAATTTTTTTGGTCTTTTTTGATGAAAGCCATTCTAATTGGGGTGAGGTGATAGCTCACTATGCTTTAGATTGGTATTTCCCTGCAAATATAATGTAGTGCATATTTCAAGATAACTAGAAGAGAAAATTTTGTATGTTATTACTACAAAAAAATGTTTAAAGTGATGCGTATGCCGGTCACCCTGATTTGGTCATTATACAATCTATGCATGCATTGAAACACACTGTACCCCACAAATAGCCACTAATATGTGTCAATTATAAATTTAAAAAATTAGTTATTTTAACTTTTTCTTGTTATTCTTTATATGCAGTCAGGAATTATTAACTTTCCCTTGCCAGCTTTCTAAATATGTAATATAAAAGATTGATTCCTATGATTCTTTTACAATGAAGGTGGCACCTTTGTGGTTGATACCTTCTTCAAGAAGCCACTGTCCAAATGTTTAACAAAGATAACATAAAGACATTACTTTTCTTTTCCCCTTATGAACATTTTCAACATCACTGAAATACATAAGATATGGCTTTCAATTCTGTCTGCTAGTAACCATCCCAATTAGTAATGCAATTCATTTACTATGGTAAAAAATATAACGTGAAATTGCAGATTTTGTATATGAGAAAAATTCAGGATGTTGCAGTTTATCTTTTCTTGTAAGGTACTAAGGGTTTTGAGGATTTTGCACATTTAGTTCTATCCATTAACCTTTCTCTCAGCCTTTGTCTTCTTACAGTGTTCTGATTTCCAGAAAACAAATTAAATCTTTAGAAGACTGAGAAAATAAACGTCAGTTTAATATTAGACGAACAGATATAGTGGAAGAAAATGAAAAGACAAAATAGATTTGTAATTAAAATAGTTCAGGGATTTAAAAAAGCAACATGAAGTGGGGATATTACCATTGATTAGTGAGCCAGACAACACCAGACTTAATCATAATTTTGTTAGTAAAGAGTTGTATGATTTTGATTTTTAAAAACTTCTCCATACTTTTCTCATCTAGTAAGAGAAGGAAGGGAAGGATGATATATAACATCCTTTTTAGGTCTGAAATTAGTTTATTATTTTTTTCACAAGTATTTTTTATCATTACTATGTTCTTCGCAACCTTCCAAATACTAGGAATTTGGAAGTTATAATCCTGCTACAAAGAGGATTACAGTCTAATGAGAAAGTCAACCATGTCAAAGAAAGTGATATAGCATGAAAACCAATTAAAATATGCACATTGTTATATGGGAAGGACAGAAGATAATGGATTAGAAACAGAGTTGGGAAGGGCTTCACATATAAGGTAAAATGTAAGCCCCTATTGAACAGAGAAGGAGAGAAGGCCTTTCAAGCAGATGAAGCAGCAAGCTGTGGTCCATGGGGCTGGGAGAGAAATGAGGTGCTTGGTAGCACAGACCCTTAGCAGGCACTCAATAAAAATCTATGTAGCAAATTCTGGAAAATACAGCCAGAATGCAAGAATGGCAGGCAATGAGTCTGTACAGAGAGGACTAGAACTAATCATGAATCCCCCATATACCAGGCTATATATTTTTAGCTTCATCTTATGGGCAGTTGAGTAAACATAATGGATTTGAGTTTCAAACATTTTACTTGGCAGTTATATGAAGTCTGTTTTGGAATCAAGTAATACTGAGTCAGATAAGAGAGCATTCAAAAATTGTCAAGCAAAAATTAAGGGTATATTTTGGGGGTACTTAAGTGTGGTTTCATTAACAAAAATACACAAAATAATTATATTAATCAATATAGAAACATATTTTTCTCTCGTGGTCATCAATGTTTCCTAGCATTATTATCCAACATGTCCATCTGCACAGGTACAATGCAGCCCAGACATTCAATGACACATTTAGAGTCTCCCTTATTGTGATTGCTAACACGAACCATGGTCATCTTGCTGATATCATCTGTGAAAAATTACGTCTGATTTTAAAATATAGGCCAATTTTTCACATATTCTAAATTTTATTTTTGTTTAATGGAAATCATTAATTTTTGTTGGACAGTAGAAGGACAAAATGGCTCTTCACATTGTCAAGGCCACAGGCTTTGTCTCTTTGGCTGCCCAACTACCATTCCCAATCATGTCTTGTGCTATGGTGCTAGTTGCAGCTCTTGCTATTTGGTCACACTTTAACCAGTAAGAAAAGTAAAAGGAAGGAAAATAGCACTCTCTCCTGAAAGTCTGTCTTCTGTGTCATCATACAACTACCCCAGGAGCCAGAATTTTAACACCAGAAGCTACCATGAGGGTAGAAGGTATATAAAGATTTTATTCTGAAGGCCATAGATATAGCGAATATGGACAATTCTAGCATTTTAGAGGAAAATAAGCATTCACTACCATAAAGTTTGAAGGAAAAAAACATCGCAGTGAGAGTAGAGACAGGGCAACACATTCAAAGATTAATTTGAAGAAATGGTTGGCAAGACTTGGTAAATTAAATGTGAAAAGTGAGCATGAAGAATAAAAAGTTTGCTTATTATCGCATCTTGCCTCATTGTGTGGTGAGAGGTGCTGTTAACTGAGCTGAGTTTAGAACGAAGAATATAAAGTGGGAGGACTGGCTTTACACTTTGGGTGAGAATACAGTAATATATGGTTGTCACACAGTCATCCAATGAAATAAGAAAGTAAAATAATTTGAAATGGATATTAGTAAGAAGACAAATAAGTAGGCATGGTGTCTATTGAAGGTAGAAGGCTCAGAAGAAAGTTTTTACTTACCCCCACCCAAAACATTACAATATTTTAGGAGAGCTATTTTTGTTTCCTAGCATTCTAATACAACCGTTTCATCTACACAGGTAAAATGCACCCCAGACATTCCATGACACATTTAGAGTCTCTCTTATTGTAATTGCTAACAAGAATAAGGATTATTTTGCTGATATCATCTGTGAATAATTGTGTCTTATTTTCAAATGTAAACCAATCTTCCATGTATTCTAAACATTACTTTTGTTTAACAGAAATCATTAATTTTTCAATAAAACCCTCTGCTTGTAACACAGTTAGCATTGTTATTTGTTTTACAATCAAACCATCCACCATCTTAGTCCTATTTTTATTGCAAATACAACATTCTGTTTAATTCTTTGAGTGTGTGTGTGTGTGTGTGTGTGTGTGTGTGTTTCTTTATGGAATCAACTATAAAATATGCCCTGACTCTTTTAGAAGATTGCAACACTAAGATAAATAGGGTTTAACTGCACCAATTAAAGAAGCTATTATAGAGTTCACTTACATCAGAATCTTCACAATTACGCTTGGGGGTCCTTTTTTAAAAAACGATTTTGGAAATGACTAGTGTGAGAACTCACAAGTGGTACCTCAAGTCAGAAAACACTCCCTCAGGACAACAAATGAGTTTTTGGAACCTCGTGTTTTTATACGATGTATTACCATAAGTTGTAGTGGTGGTATTTGAATGTGTTGTGTTCATTTCCAGTAAACATACTATGTGTAATTTTACATAGCATTCAGCAGTTTTAGTTGTAGGGGTATAGGAGACAAGGAAAATATTATATGGGCTTGTTAATTTTTTTAGGTTACACAGTATTTATCCACTGAATGTATTTTGATCCCATGTGGTTACAAACGCAAGAAAATTTTGAATGTGTAGGAGGAAAGTTTATAGCACAGGCAGAATTTAACTTAAGACATAAACCTCAGTTAAATTAAAAGTCATGAAAAGATATATCAGTGAACAGAAATTGGAAGGAAGATGTTAACTCTTTAATGAGTACAATCTGATCAATTATCACATTCTTCATGAGATAGAATAAGTTAGTATTTTGTAAGTCTGGAAAACATTTTGAGAAATTGTCAGGCATTGATCTATATATGACTATGGGTCTCAAACTTCAGTTTGCACCAGAATAACCCTGTTAAAGTCTTGTTAATATACAGACTGCTATGGCCTACACTCAGATTTTCTGATTTAGTATGTCTAGGGTGGGGCCTGAGAATATGCATTTTTAACAAGTTCCCAGGTGACACTGATGCTGCTGGTCCAGGGATCACTTTGAGTAGTACTGTTCTTTCATGGGCTGTACATAAAATGGACAAAATGTAAGCTAGTGCCCCTGAGAGAGGGCTAGTTTGCTTTGGTTCTATGAATATCAACTTGAGATACTATGTCATATTTGATGCTGCATTAACCTTCTTGTTAAATTTTATAATGAAAAATATCTCAATAAATTCTTAGATTTTTCTAAGAGAGAGGGCCTCTGGAGATATTTTATTTAAACTTGGATGATTTAATTTATATAGTCCATTCTGTGATTAAATTAAGTTGATGACATTATTTCCTCTAAATACTCCATAGGATCATAAAAATGTTAAGCATTGTTTTAATTTTTAAATAAATAGATGATAAATTTTTACAGAAATATCTGATTTATCTTATTGGATAAATTTAGAATTAAAAAAAATTTCTGATGGAACTGTAATGCTTAAATGCAATGTCTACTTCCTGCCTCTTATGATAATAGTTCTCACTATTATAAAGAAAAGAGTTGTTCATAGTAGTAGAATCAGAACTGCCAGGGAATTACAGAAAGTGTTATATTTCAGAGAAAGGATTCTGACCTATATAAGACTGAAACATGTCCCTCCTGCCATGAATATCACACTGAATTCTGGAACAGTGCTTTCTGAGGGCTATTTGGTCTTTGAAGAAATATAGGGATAAGCAAGTACTCTCGTTTTCCCTTGTTCTTAACTCCAGTACTTTAAAATAAGTAAGCAAACAACAACCACACACAAAAAAACACCTATATTGATACTAGGATAAGCCTACATTACATATTTCCAATTATACTGCTTGCTGCAATATAATTTAAATCAAATTAGAAGAGGGCTTGAAATATATTAAATTTTGTCATTGGTTGCATACTACCTTGGTGTACATATTGAATTATAAAATTACAAAAGTCCCACGATAGAATAATTAATGTAAACAGTCCCTTTTCAAAATAAGGATAAACATATAATGAATTTAACATCAAGGGCTGAAGTTGCATTCATATAATATTAAAGAGAGGTAATAATTTAGAGTCCATTTTCTTACCAATCTTATAAGCATAGCAGCACTGGGAAAACAGTTTTCACTCATTCAAACAAAACATTTAATGAGCACCTACTATAGTCTATCATTCTGGAGATAAAGAACAAAAATTTTAAGTCACTGTCTTCATAGAATGTACATTCTGGCAAAGGTAGTTAAGGAACACATGTATGAAAATAAGAATGAGCACATCACAAGGCTGACCTATAACAAAAACTCGGTAATAAGATAGAAAATGCTATTTTAGATAGGATGCCATTGATATGTCATTCCTGATGAGACCCGAACCATAAAAGAGAGCAATGCAAAGATAAGTGAAAAGCGTTCCAGATCAACGGAACAACTGGTTCAATAGTTTCCGAGCTTGGGGTCTTTACACTCACAAAGAAGTCCAGCAAGCCTGGACCATGATGAATAATACAGTGTGGGGGATGGAACTGTGGTGAATCACAGGTACCACATCACATAGGACATTATAGATCGACCATGAGAAGGGGTTTGGACTTCGTTGGAAATAAAATGGAAATCTACTAGGTTTATATTTTAATCAGAAAGATATGATAAGATTCAAATTGTTAAAAAGTTTATTCTGTCGACTGTAGGAGGAACAAGACAAGAATCATTCAGCCTGGTAAGGAGGCATAAATTATTAAGATACAGTAGAACAAAAGAAGAAATATATAATACGTTTAAAAATGGGGAGCCATTCGAAAGTAAAGTAGTACTAACTGATTTTAATAAGCTTAAATTTAGGTATTATTTTAGTAATTATCCTTACAACAATATTAATTATACTTATGGCTTTCTGCCAATATCTCATTTGGCTTTGGTAGTGGAAGCTAATTGCAGGTTGATAAGAGAAGAGCATTCTGACCTTGTAAATGAATTCTTATTTTAATTGATCTCTGTATAACCAATAATCAATGCAAGGTAATACAATTATACAGATGTTGACTTTTTTTATTTTTATAATTGATTAAAGACATCTTTCATAGGGGATACCATGAACTTTGAGTAATTTAACAACAATTTTTTCCAATATGTGGAATTAATTATTTAATAATTCACTAGCTGATTAATGATCAATAAGCTAATCTCAGTTTAAACCCATCTGTAACACTTAATGATCCTTAGCCATATTTCACTAAACCTCCAAAATGAAATAAAGACCTCTATTATGAAGTTGATTTAGGCCTTGTCTATTCTACACTCTCCAATGAAAAATGATGGTGATACACAGTGTTCTCCCAGTGTGTCTTAGAACCAAGAATAAAAGTGCTTCCTAAACAAGAATGAGTTATGGGATTTAATTCTAGCTTTGGCAATGATTCATTAGATAACCTTGGGAAAGTTAGTTCAACATTCTCATGTGGTTTCCTAGTTGTAAATGGGGATATTAACCATTTGCCACTGAAGTTCTAAGCCTGACTTATGGGATAGTAGTTGCTTACTAAGAATTTTAAAATAAAATGGCAAAGCTTGTGATAAGCTAGATATTCTATTACAAATACAAATAAACAAACTGAGATATATAAGATAAATGAAAACAGGTTTAAAAGATTTTATGTTCCAGGTACTAGGTAGGTTGCATGCAGAATAGCAAGAGGAACAAAACAGTTGATCTCAAGGACAACATTTTCAAGCCAAAGAGATAGGTTCACATAAAAAATAAATTTATAAACATTGTACATGCTGCTGAGAATGATTGACCATTAGAGTATGAGTCATGAGAGAGTGGACTTCATGTGTCCCATTCAGTATTTTTAACCCACCACTTGGAATGGTGCCTTGTTTTTTCGGTGATTCAATGTTTATTTATTAAGGGAATATTTACAGGATCTCTACTATGTATCAGGCACAGTTTCAGAGCTGGGGATATTAGCGTTGACAAGTTAACACCCCTGACCTCAAACCCTTATTTATATCATAGTAAGGGAGACAGGCAACAACAAATAAACGAAATATGAGGTATAATATCAGGTAGTGGTAAGTGCTTTAAAGAAATGTTGTCACAGGATGAAACTGAGTGTAAAAGCCTACTATTTGAGCTACATGGAATACAGAAGACTTTTTTTTTTTAAAAGGTCGCAATTGAAGAGTGGCTTAAAAAATATTAGTGACTGAAACCTGAAAGTATATGAGGAAAAGGTACTCTATGTACATCGTAAGTATAATGTGTGGTATATACTATGATATAAAGTGCACTTTGCCTAGCAAGTACAAAGGCCCTGAGGTGGGAAAGACTTTGGCATACTTGAGGAATGGGATATTCTTGTAGTTTATGGTAAGAGCCACATTTTGTCAAAGTGCAATCAGAAAATGTTGGAGGACTATGAGCAAGGGAGTGACATGATCTGACTCAGGTGCTTAAAATATCACTCTGACTTCTCTGTAGCAGACAGACCCTAGGTAAGCAGTAGTAGAACAGTGAAACCTGTTAAAATGTTGTTACAGGGATCCAGGTAAGGGACCCTAGCAGTTCCTGTGGAAACCACTGATGTGATAAAAAGTGCTCAGGTCTGCCATTTATATTTGATATACACCTTGAAGTTAGAGCTAATGGGATTTGTTATGGATTGGATGTGAGGTATCCCAGAGAATGAGGACTCAGATGCCTACTTTCATGTTCTGAGCAATTGGATAGGGTGTTGCCATTTTGGAAGGATCAGATTATAAAGAGAAATAAATAAAAGATCAATTTGTGAAATATTAGAATTGAAAAGCCTTTGAAATATCCAAGTGGAGATTTGGAATATATTAGTCTGAGGCTCTAGGGTAATATTAGGCTAGAAATGTAAATTTCATAGTCATTGTCATATAGCTGGTATTAAAAGTCATAGAACTGGGTGAGGTTACCATAGAGGAGTTTAGAAAGAGAAAGAAACATAAATTGCAGGGAAATTCAACAAAGTAGACTGAGAATGGCCAATATGATAGGAGGAAATCAATTGGTGAATTGCACCCTGGAAGCCCAATGTTGCAAATACTCTAGGAAAATGGTGCCCATGTGCACTAGACACAGGAGAAATATAGACTATTTACATTTATTGCTTGTTTTTCAGAAAATCTTCTTTAATGGGAGCAGAGGCATCAAAATAGACACAAAATTCCAAGGATGAAACAATGGCAGAGGAAAGAAATGTAACAAACTATTAGGAGATAGAAAGCAGAAAGGTAAAAGACAACCTAGCATGTCAGAAGGAGAGATGTAATGTATTGGAGAAACCTACAATCCACGTGTATTAGGCCATTTTTGCATTGCTATACAAACATACCTGAGAGTAGGGACTTTATAAAGAAAAAAAAAGTTTTAATTGGTTCACAATTCTGCAGGCTTTACAGGAAAGATGGTGCTGGCATCTGCTCAGCTTCTAGTGAGGTCTCAGCAAGCTTTTAATTATGGCAGATCATGAAGGAGAAGCTGGCATGTCACATGACGGAAGCAGGAGCAAGACAGAATGGGAAGGAGATGTCACACACTTTTAAACACTCAGGTCTCACAGGAATTCACTGTCGTGAGGATAATACCAAAAGGATGGTGCTAAACCATTCACGAGAAATCCACTCCCATGATCCAATTACTTTCCAATAGACTGCATCTCCAATACTGGGGATTACAAAGCAATAAGAGATTTGGGCAGGGACAAATATACTAACTCTATCATTCCATCCCTGGCCTCTCCCAAATCTCATGTCCTCACATTTCAAAATATAATCATCCCTTCTCAATAGTCCCACCAAAGTCTTAACTCATTCCAACATTAACTGAAAAAATCCCAATTCCTAAATCCAAAGTCTTGTCTGAAAATTGTCAGGTCTCTGAGCCCATGCTAAGTAGTCATATCCCCTGTGACCTGCACGTATACATCCAGATGGCCTGAAGCAACTGAAGAACCACAAAAGAAGAGAAAATAGGCAGTTCCTGCCTTAACTGATGCCATTCCACCATTGTGATTTGTTCCTGCCTCACCCTAGCTGATCAATTGACCTTGTGACATTCTTTCTCCTGGACAATGAGTCTCAGGAGCTCCCCACTGAGAATCTTGTGACCCCAGCTCCTGCCCACAAGAGAAAAATCTTTAACTGTAATTTTCCATGAACTACCCAAATCCTATAAGACTGCCCCACACCTATCTCCCTTTGCTGACTCCTTTTTCAGACTCAGACCACCTGCACCTAAGTGAGTAAAAAGCTTTATTGCTCACACAAAGCCTGTTTGGTGGTCTCTTCACATGGATGTGTGTAACAAAAATGAGTTCCGTCCATCTATGAGCCTGTAAATTCAAAACAAGTTATTTACGCCGAAGATACAATGGGGGTGTAGACATTAGGTAAACATTCCTATCTCAAAAGGGAGAAATCAGCCAATCAGCCAAAAGAAAGGAACTACAGGCCTCATGCAGGTTAGAAATGCAGTAAGGCAGTCATTAAATCTTAAAGCTCCAAAATAATCTTCTTTGACTCCATGTTGCACACCCAGGGCACAGTGGTGAAAGCAGTGCACTCCTAAGGCCTTGGGCAGCTCTGCCTCTGTGGCTTTTCATGGTTCAGCCCTGAGGCTGCTCTCATAGGATGGTGTTGAGTACCTGCAACTTTTCCAGGTGCAGGGTGCAAGCTTCCAGTGGATCTACGATTCTGTGGTCTGGAGGATGGTGGCCACTTCCCACAGCTCCTATAGGCAGTGCCCCATTGGAGACTGTGTAGGCCTTCCAACCCCACATTTCCCTTCCGCACTGCCATAGTAGAGGTTCTCTGTGAGGGCCCAATCTGCCTTTGAACCCAGGCTTTCCATACATTTTCTGAAATCTAGGTGGAGGAGCCAAGTCTCCACCACTTTAGCACTCTGTGCACCTACAGGGCTTAACACTACGTGGGAGCCAACAAGTCATATAGTGACTTGAGCTCTCCAAAGTCGCAACATGAGCAGTATCTCGGGCCCTTAGAGTGGAGGCTGGAATCAGAGTGACTAGTATGTGGGGAACAGTGTCTTGAGGTTGCACAGGGCAGCTGTGGTCCTGGGACTAGCTCACAAAATGATTCTTCCCTTCTAGGCCTGTGATGGGAGGGACTGCCATGAAGGTCTCTGAAATATCTTCAAGGCCTTTTCCCATTGTCTTGGATATTAGCACTTGACTCCTCTTTAGTTATGCAAATATGCCTTGCTTGGATTCCTCTGCCAGAAGTTTTCTTTCTTTGCCACATGGCCTGGCTGCAAATTTTCCAAACTTACAAACTCTGCTTCCTGTTTCACTATAAATTCCAACTTTCAGTCATTTATTTGCTCCCACATCTGAGTGTAGGTTGTTAGAAGATCTCTTGAACATTTTGCTGCTTAGAAATTTCTTCTGCTACATACCCTAAACATCGTTCTGAAGTTCAAACTTCCACAGAGCCCTAGGGCAGGGGTAAAATACAGCCAAGTTCTTTGCTAAGGCATAGCAAAAGTGACCTTTGCTCCAGTTCCCAATAAGTTCCTCATTTCCATTTGAGACCTACACAGCCTGGACTTCAATGTCCATGTTGCTATCAGCTTTTTGGTTACAACCATTTAACCAGTTTCTATGATGTTCCAAACTCTCCCTCGTCTTTTCTTCTTCTGAGCACTCTAAACTCTTCCATCCTCTGCCTGTTACCCAGTACCAAAGCCGCTTTCACATTTTCAGAATTTTCAGGTATCTTTATGGCAATGCCCCACTCCTCAGCACCAATTTCCTATATTAGGCCATTCTGCTATAAAGAAGTTCCTGAGACTGGATAATTTGTAAAGAAAAGAGGTTTAATTGGCTCACGGTTCTGCAGGCATTACAGGAAGGATAGTTCTAGCACGTGCTCAGTTTCTCGCAAGACCTCAGAAAGCTTACAATCATGGTGGAAGGTAAAGGGGGAGCAGGTACATCTCATGGTTAAAGCAGGACCGAGAGAGAGAGGGAAGTGCCACATAATTTTAAATAGCCAGATGTCATGAGAACTCACTATCATGAGAATGGCACCAACAGGAGAGTGGTAAAGCATTCATGAGAAATCCATCCCCGCGATCCAATTATTTCCCACTAGGCTCTACCTCCAATACTAGGGATTGCAATTCAACATAAGATTTTGGTGGGAACAAATATACAAACTTTATTACCATCTAAGCAGAGAAGAAGACCAGAAGCAAGCTGTTTAGCACCACAGAATTCAAAATAGCTCAGGAATTATAGCCAAAAGGCACCTGTGAGAATATGGATGACTGGTGCAATAAATGGGGAAAAAATTAAGGAAAATTGAATTATAGATTAAGAAAGCATTGCATAGTGGTTAAGTACACAAAAAATACACAAGTTAAAACATCACAATAGGCCAGGTGTGGTGGCTCGTGCCTGTAATCCCAGCACTTTGGAGTTCAAGACAAGCCTGGACAACATGGTGAAATCCTGTCTCTACAAAAATACAAAAATTAGCCAGGCATGATGGTGGATGCCTGTAATCCCAGCTACTTCGGAATCATTTGAACCTGGGAGGCAGAGGTTGCAGTGAGCCAAGGTCGTGCCATTGCACTCCAGCCTGAGTGACAAAGCGAGACACTGTCTCAAAAAAAAACAAAAACAAAAACAAAAAAACACACAGTATTTAAAGACATTGGGGAGAAATATATTATGTTAGGCTTACAAAAATAGGAATTCATGAACCAGAAAAACATTGGAATTCTCACGTGGTCTTTGGTTCAGGCTTTAGAAAATCTGTCTGAGATTTTCAACCTAGAATTTTCCTACTAGGAGTTCCACACTAGAATCCAGTCAAGCTATGCATTTGTATGTGAGTATGTTTGATCAAGGAAGTAGAACCACTTGAGTGACATAAATAAAGTGATACACCATAAAGACTATATTGTACACAATTGTGGGAGCTAGTACAGAAATTCGTGGAGTTCTGTTGCTCCTGTGTCTATGGTGGGCCTGAAGCTACAGTAGATCTGCAGGACTGACAGGAAAAAAAAATGGATAGGAAGCACAGAAGAGCAGGAGAGAAATTGGAACCCTCATTGTCTCCCACTGTGTCCAATGATGATGTAGGTAATCTGCAAAAGACGCTGGTACTCAATACATCAGAGCTGCATTTGCATCTGGCCCAAGAGTCCAAGAAGCTGAAGGAAGAGATCAGGTGGGAGCTGGCAGAGCTGGAGGCCCAGCTGCAAGGTAAGGCAGGGGATGAGTTACAAGGTGCACGAGCTGCTGTGGTATCCAATGTTCTGCACTACCCATAGACTGAAATGACTGCTTTTTCACTACCACTTCCAAATCTCACACAAGATTTTTTTCTCAGCTTGTTGTAATCTGGTATATGAGAGATGGGAGGAAAATATTATTCCAGGTGTATTAATCCATTTTCACGCTGCTGATAAAAACATACTCGAGACTGGGTAATTTATAAAGAAAAAGAGGTTTAATGGGGATGGGGACGCCTCACAATCATGGCAGAAGATAAAGGAAGAGCAAATGGATGTTTTATGTGGTGGCTGGCAAAGAGAGAGAATGAGCACCAAACAAAAGGGATTTCCCCTTGTAAAACCACCAGATCTCCTGAGACTTATTCACTATCATGAAAATAATATGGGGAAAATCGCCCCCATGATTCAATTATCTCCCACCAGGTCCTTCCTGCAACATGTGAGAATTATGGGAGCTATAATTCAAGATGAGATTTGAGTGTGGACACAACCAAACCATATCACCAGGTTAGCAAAGTTCTGATTAGCAATAACCCACAAAGGATGTATCATAAGCCTTGTCAGACATTCCAGGTCTTAAAAAAGCAAAACAAAACCAAACAAAAAAACCATGCACTCTGTTTCTGGAAACTTCTGGACAATATACTCCACTGAAGCTAGAGTGTAAACCACCATTAAGGAAGATACAGAATTCTGAACATAGAAGATCCATACATCAGAGAGGTTATAGAAATCCTCGGGAAGATGTGGAGGAATGCTCAAGAACAGTATCATGTTTCAGAGTATCTAATCCAGATTAGGGCCAAAAGCACTCTAGGAAAGTATCCAGAAAAAAATATTAGAAATGGCAGATTTTCCCAATATGTTTTAATCATGTTGAGAGAAAATTTAATACACTGGCAGAAATCTTAGGGATGAATTAATAATAGATATGTGGAAAACTGATCAAACAAAGAAAAGAGAAAAACAGACAATATAAAAGACACCAGAAAAAAATAGAAAGTGACTCTGGTGTGATTAAGTTTTAAATCCCAAACTAATGTCAGTAAATATTAATTAAACAAAACATATGATGATATTGGGAAGACATCATAGAAGAAATTCGGCTTTTGTGAGTGTGGCATGGATAATTGTTACCAAAATGCCAGGGTTTTGCTCCAGGACCCGTTGCTTGCCACAGAGAAAGCCAGTCACTGAGACAACAATTCTTGCTAGAGAAGAAAGTGTTTCATTAGTGTTATATCAACCAAGGGAAGAGAAGATAAGCCTCAAATTCCTCTCCTCTACCAAATAAAATTGGAAATTTATACAGTGGGAAAGGAGGGTGCCATGCAGGAAAATAGAAACTAGGAAGGGGTAAGGAAGGCAAATAAAGGATCTGGCCTCTCATTGTCTGGATGTGACGATCTGGTGAGTTTCAGTCCCTTGGCTGAAGGTCAGTTTCCTGAGGAAAGAATTCACATGAGACAAATGTTTCAAGTCTTAAGACAGAGAGGGTCAAGTCCTATGTTTATTTTAAAAACATGTAAATACCAGTTGGATGGGCCCATTGGACCAGTTTCATAGCCAAGACATGGGAAAAGATCATGGCATTTAGAAACAGATGGAAAAATAGAAGAAACAGCTAAAAGCATTGAAAGTGGTCATCAGGGTGTGACAGTGAATTGTTAATTATTGTTGAAAACGTTAAAAATATTGAGCTTTAAAATCGCATACTTAAGATTTTTTTAAAATGGGGGAAAAAGGCAGCATGGAAGAACACAGCTGCTGAGAGGTCTCCCACTGGGATTGGCAACACGGAGGTTTCAAAGTTTTTGACTGTAGTTTCTTCAGAAAAACGTGGAAAAAAAAAAAGCCAGAGTTGTTTGTGTGCAGGGGCCACAAAAACAAAGTGGAAAGAGAAGGGCCTCTTTTCAGGGAGTTTTACATAAAAGGGAGAGGAGAGCTGACAATCTCTCTCTGATAAAAAGTGCTTTGATTTATTTTTATTGGTAGAATTATTTGATTAAGAAGAGGATACTGCAACTTGTTTATATGCTGCTGGAAATAAACCTGAAAAGAGGGAGAGAGGAGGAGAGGGGCAATGACCACAGCAAGTTCTATAGATTGACAAGACAAGATAAAGTAGGATTGTGTTCACTGAGTGATGGAAGTGTTGGCCCATCTCTCTCAGCCTGTTCTAATTCATCAGTCTTTCAACTACACTACTGCAATAATCTCCGAATTTGTCCCTCTATTTCTTTTGTTTACAACAGTCTTATCCCAACACAGCAGCCAGAGTGGTTTACATTTAAAATGTAAATTCAGATCATGTCAGTCTTCTGTCTTCAACCCCACAACCACTTCTCTTCTCACTGGGATTAAATTCAAAACTCTAATATTTGCTTATATATATTTCTGGAATCTGGTTCCCAATCACCTTGCTGATCATTTCTCCTCTTATTACCATCAAATCTCCTCTCACTCACTCAACTTCAGCCTCTCTAGTCTTCTTGTGAAATTTTGAACTTGCCAGGAGATACCCTACCCCTTGGCCCTGCACTGGTTCTGTCTTTGTTCTTTACTCTCTCTCCTAGTGTCCATATGGGTCACTTCGGAGCTTTGCTCAGATGTCACCTTCTCAGTGAGGCTTTGTAGGATTATCTTCTCTAAATCAGCAGCACTGCTATCCCCACAAACCTTCAATCCCGTGTCCCTATCCTGCAAACATTGAATTGCCTTTTGAAGTTGAACGTAAACACTGCAGGTTCATTTAAAACTTGGGTCATACATTTTAGGTGTGATTAGTCAATATGTTTGTGTGTTTTTCTCCAGCTACATCCAGGAATGGAGAAACAAGAATGGATTTAGGCAGGATTGGGGTTTGCAAGAAAATAAATATGGATATAAAAATGGCAAAGGAGCAAGACTGAAAATGATGGTTGTGATAGTGGACCATCTAACTCAAACTATGTTGTTGGGGGGTGAGCATTACATAGAAAAATTGTGATAGGGTCAATGGTGGTCCTGGTGGAAGTTAGTATTGGAGACTGAATGAAATAAAGAGACACTAGTAGGAGTTTGGGATGTTTTACACTGGAGTGCTATAATTATTGATAATGGTGAGCTCCAGGGTTATATTCAACTGGTAATGGAAGAATGCCTCATGTGAGCATGCATACAACTGTAGTAAACAGATTGTGCATGCTCTCCTCCCAAGTGCTAGCAGGCCACTGTGCATGGGGACAGCCCACCCCCAGGGAAGAATCAGGGGAGAAGGGACACAATACCCCAGAACTATGCCAACATATAAAATCCCAAGTCAAGAAGTCAAACCGTGCACTTGTCTTTCAAGTCAACCATTTGACCCTCTTCCGAGTGTACTTTCCTTCCTTTTGTTCCTGCTATAAAGCTTTTTAATAAACTTTTGTTCCTGCTGTAAAACTTGCCTCTGTCTCTTCTTTGACCTATGCCTCATTGGTCAAATTCTTTCTACTAAAGGGCAAGAATTGAGGTTGCTGCACACCCATATGGATTCACTGCCAGTAAAAGAGGTGAAAATGAAAATAAAGAGTGGAAAAAAAAAAAAGAAGTATATTTAAATAACAAAATATTCAGTCACAGTGGTTTTCAAATATTCACAATATTCACTACACAGGTAAGATACAATGGCCACTATTAAAACCCAGCTCTTCTGGCTCCTGTCTGGTTTGATTACTAGTATCCTCCTGGCTAAATCATCCAATTTAATTGGCATGAGAAAGGGTTAAACATCAGTTGGCAAATGTAAAATATTTCAAAGCTTCTTCAAAAGAGACATCTATAAACACTGAAATTATATTGAAATGACTTACTTACAGGTATTATTTTCAAAGAGCGTGATTATTTATATAGCAATATTCTGGCAGAGAACCACATGCCACCTGTTTTCCTCTCTGTACAAACAGGGACAAAATACTGAAGTTAGTTTGCAATTAACCACTTTGATCTACTTCTGGCAATGCGTTCTTCATCATCTTCATATTATAATACAAGTAGCACCTCTGAATTGAAGGCATTTAACTAAGGAAAAAAGCATAAACACTCACACACAGAAGGAGCAGTAGCAAATTAGAGCAAATCAGCAAGCAAACTGTAAGAGGCTGCTTCAGAGCACTGAAATACAACTCGGCTTAAATTAGTTCAACTAAATTTATTTTATAAAACAACTTAACTCGTACTTGCTTTGGTCTTAATTTCTAACTAACATTAAGAGATTCTGCTGATGCCACTGATGAATAACAAAAGCACAAGTTGATGGGTAAACATAATTAATAACCATATTCAGTATCTTTGTAAACTAAAAGGAAAATAAAATTTGCAAAGGAATAACATAAGAAATTAGCCATTTTATTAAGGCAAGCATAGAGGCAAAAGTAAAACTGAAATAAAAATCTCTTCTGTTGACAAATCAGGTTCGTTGGGATAAAACAATTGAAGCCAAGAAACAAGGTACTTATTATTTCTACAGTACTGTTCTTAAAATGCAGTTTTGTGATACCAGATAATATAAGAAAATGGAATCTAAAATCTAGCCTTTCCACTTTATATTGCTATTATTAAGAATACAAATAATGAATAAAAGCATATATATAAACAAAAGCATATATATACATTATATATATATATATATATAAAATAGTACAGGCAAACAATAAACAAGAGAAAACCCATCACAAGACATGTTTCATTGTGACCAAAAATTGATGAGTCCATTTCTAAATAACAGTGTCCTTTGTTGATCTTGAACTCTTGAACTCTATCAAGAAATGGGAGAATTTAAATGCTGACATCAATTCTCATAAATTGTAGACACTATGATACAAAATCTCTCGGTGGTCAGAAAGGAATTATGTAGAAATGTCTAGTGTGGGTTTGGAAAGCCTGAATGATACCAGGAGCTTCCTGAGATATGTTTATGGTTGTGTTGGTGATACAGGTTCAGATGTGGGTAGCAGTCATGGCTTTTTAAAAATGTTTATAAAATACACATTTCTATGAACCATTCTGTTTTGTCATAAGAAAAAGCATAATTATGAAAGTCTAAACTTCCCCTTTTTCTCCAATTAAAAATGTAATCGCAAATGTAATGTGGAAAATGAAATCCACTTAGAAACTTTAAGTGAAAGAATAGATAAGTAACATAAATTATATATTACTAAAGTTAAGGAAAGACTTGTATCTGCTGAGTTAAAACATGGTTAACAAAAAGAAAAATCTAGACATAGTAGTGATATTTCAGAACTGAAAGGATAAAAACTAAGCAGAGAGAGGGCAAAAATTTCATAAGTAAAGATAAAATTGGCATCAGATACTTGTCTCATTGACAACAATGGTGGTTAAAATATAATAGCTTCAAAATTCTTTAAAATCCATAAACAACCTCAGTAGCATTCAAGGACAAGTGAAAAACAAAAACGTTTTTGGTTGTTCAGAAAAACAAAGCAAGACAACAGGTTTTTGCTTCAGCCTTGCCTCATCAAATAAAGGAGAATTCAAGAAAATGATGTAGGAGCAGGTGGTTTATTGTGGGGAAAAATGACAAGGAGCAGAGTAGGAGACAGGAATGAAGGCAGAAATTAGAGAAAGACAATCTAGGGATGCATTTTTTATTTCGCATTGAGTAAATTCTTATTTCAGTAACATAATAAGTTCAAGTATTTTAACTGCAGAGTTCAGTACATTTTAATTTATGTCTGCAGCCATGTAACTAACACCCAGTAAAGATAAAAATTATTTCTAGTATTGCTTGTGGGGATGTTTTCCTTGTGGCTGAAATTTTCCTAAGTCCAATTATTTCTATATATTTCCCCTGGAGTTTAAATTCTATGTACATCCCAGCATTCTAATTTGCATTATTATTGATGGGGTTTGAATATTTCAGTTTGAATATTCAGTTTGAATAGTTTCTGGTGGCCTATATTCAATATCATTATTTCTCTTTTCTGCTGTTAAATCCATCCACTAAATTCTTAACACTGTGGATTTGAATTTTTGAATGTTGATTTCATACTTTTTTTATGGATTATAATTTTTCTATCAAAATGTCTACTTTCTTCCATTTTGTCTATCTTTTCTTATATTTTCTTTAACCTATTTAAGATGTTATTTTAATATCCTTCTCTGCAAATTCCAATATCAAAGTTAACTGTTGGTCTCTTTCACTTGTTGATTTCCAATCAATTGACACTTTTTTTTATTAAGTCTTATAATTTCTTATTGAATGTCAGGCACACAAAATTATGAATGAAGAATTATAGAAACTGTGAAAGATCTTATTTTCCAAAGAGGTTAAATCTTCTTTAGTCGGGAGGATCACCTTGACCCTATAGAGAGTTACATTCAGGCTTCATTACAACTGATTGGTTTAGTTTTGCCCTTATGCCTAGGTTTCGACCTTTTGGGATTTCCAATAAAAACCTGATGTTTTTACCAAGTCCCTCTAACTTGGAGGAATTTGTACTTCAAAACGCTTGCTTTCCAGTGGTGGCAGTTCCTGAAATCTTTGCTATGCTTTCCAAAGGATTTCTTGAAGCTGCAGCTTATTGCTTTCCTTTGGATTTCTTGAAGCTGCACCTGGCATGTGCATAGTTTATGAGTTAGACAATAATTTATGGGGAATTTTCATGTAAATTTGGGATTTCTGTGACTCTCTTCTCTTGGGAATTTAAACATATCCCCCAACTTCCAGCCTCAGTTCCCCCACTACCCCAATTTCCAGCCATTCTTGCATGCCTAACATCTTACCTCCTTCTTCAGTCTAGTAAGATTGTCAATGTCTGCCTGGATTTCATCCTTCTGAGCACAAAGGAGAAAGTCCAGGTACATCTGGAATACACCATGTAAAGTTTTCTTTTTTTAAAGATCAGATTATCCCTAGTTTTTGTATTCTTATATTGGTCTCCAATGCCTTCATTTTGGGTTCGTAATTTTTTTCCCCATAATTTGTTCAGTTTTCGTAGGTATTGCCAGCATTAGGGTTTGTCTAAAGTCCTTCATTTCTTATCAGTCACCAAATCCAATTTCCTTTGCTCACTAAATATCTTCTAAGAATCTTAGGAATGACCGGGCGCGGTGGGTCACGTCTGTAATCTCAGCACTTTGGGAAGTGGAGATGGGCAGATTACGAGGTCAGGGGTTCAAGACCAGCCTGGCCAACACTGTGAAACTCCATCTCTACTAAAGATTAGCTTTAGTAGAGGCATGGTGGTGCGCACCTGTAATCCCAGCTATTCAGGAGGCTGAGGCAGGAGAATTGCTTGAACCCAGGAGGTGGAGGTTGCAGTGAGCTGAGATCGCATCATTGCACTCCAGCCTGGGTGACAGGGTAAGACTCCAAAAAAAAAAAAAAAAAACCTTACGATTCTTTTCCTTCCCACTCCACTCCACTGTCACACTACCCCTGTGAAAGCTTCCCTAAGCTCCTGCCTACATTTTTACTAGGCATCCTGCCTTCTCTTTTTTGCCTCCTACACCCTACCTTTCTTTGAATTGCACTCAGAGTGCGTCCTTCAAGTTGAATTCTAATGTCTTAACTCCTGTCTCTCCACTGTTATAGATAAGTTGATAATTGATTTGAAATGATTTTTTTGTCCATGGTGTAAATTGTGACACTTTTTCAAGTTTTAGGATATTTCAAATGTCCTCGAAATGTCAGACTTTTCTGTAATAAATTATATTGAAAATATCTAATTGGGGGATGTAGTCATCAGGTAAAGATTTAATTCATGCTGAAGAGTCCTCCTGTGTAGGAACTAAGTAAATGTTCCAATGAGGTAACACCAAGTACCCCTCAGCTGGAAGTAGCAGCAGTTTAGAAGAAAGATGGAAAGTAAACTGGGGAAAAGAAAAATATTTGGAAAACTATGCCCCGTATGTGGCAGCTGGGGATAGGAATGGTGTCTGAAGATAAACATAACCATTGGTGTAGTAATCTTCCCATAATGGTTCTCACTGAACCTCTGCAGCAGAGTTGCAGAGCTCTTATAGTTTTAGTTCCTTCAAAGAAGTTTCAGAAAAAGTTATGCCAAAGGGTACACCTTCAGATGGGTTCTTCCTTTCTCCCCAGAACATGTATAACAGACACAGCTTAACTTTCATAATGACCAGGGTGGCAAGACTGTGTGGCCCAGGAAGTAGCTGTTGGTGAAAAATAATTATTAACTTACTTTGGAAATTACATTCTCTGGACCCTACACTCTGAATGGTTGAAGTGCTACTACTAGGCAAAACATCAGACTTCCCTTACTTTGTATTGAATTAACAAAACGTGATTCCCTAAGGTCAACTACACCTTATTAAGTATTTAAAATCTCAGAATATATTAGTATTCTTTTTATATTCATTGTCTTGAAAAACACAAAATCTTTGATGAATTCATCCGATGTAACTGTAACAAAAAGGCACTTTAAAATGAGTACCAGAGAACTATACTGCATGCATAGAGCATTGATATATTACTTTTTCTTCAAATAGTTGTACATATTTACCACATGATTTTCATCAAATATTTGGTGTTTTCCTTTAACTTAAAATAACTGTGACATATTTTAGTATCTTGCTTTTCAAACCAAAGAATTTGCTGACTCCCCAGAACACATTTTTAGATAATACGACATTGAAATTGAAATGTTGTCAATATCTGATCGTGGACACCAAAGTGATTTTTAAAAGTATATTTATGTTTAGAGTAGTTTTTGGTTCACCGCAAAATTGAGCAGAAGGTACAGAGATGTCCCATACATTCCTGGCTCCCACATATGCACAACCTCCCCCACTATCAACATCTTGCATTAAAGTGGTGTAGTTATTACAATTGATGAACTTACATCGATGCATCATTATCACTCCAAGTCCATAGTTAACGTTAGGGTTCACTCTTGATGTTGTTCATTTATGGATTTGGTCAAATGTGTAATGACTTGTCTTCAGCATACAGAATACTTTCACTTCCTTAAAACTCTGGGATCCCCTTCTTCATCCCTTTCTCCTCCCAATATCTGGTTCCACTAACCCTTGTACTATTTCCATAGTTTTGCCTTTTCCAGAATGTCATATAGGTGGAATCATACGGTATGTAGCCTTTTTAGATTGGCTTACTTCACTATAGTATTTGATGTTCATCTATGTCTTTTTTTTTTTTTAATACTTCAAAATTTTTAACATCCATGTCTTTTTATGACTTGATGGCTCTTTAATTGTTAGGGAATAATATCCCTTTGTCTCAATGTACCAGGCTTTACTTATCCATTTATTACCAAAGGACATCTTCATTGCTTCAGGTTTTAACAATTATGAAGAAAACTGTTACAAACATCTGTGAGCAGATTTTCATATGGACATAAGTTTTCAGCTCTTTTGACTAAATGACAAAGAGTAAGATTGCTGGATTTCATGGTTAGAGTAGTTTTAGTTTTGTAAAAAATGCCAGACGTGTTGCTGAAGAGAAGATCTTCAGCATCTTCTTGGATGTACCACAGTCTGTTAAATCATTCACCTGTTGAAGGATATGTGGACTCTTTCTAGTTTTTAGCTATTAGAAATAAAGCCCCTATAAAAGGTTTAAGTTTACATGTGAGCATGAATTTTCATTTTTCTGGGATAATTATTGAAGAGTTCAATCCCTAAGTTGTGTGACAATTATATGTTTAGTTTTGCAACAAACTGCCAAACTGTTTTCCAGGGCAGGTGTACCGTTTTTCATTTCCAGCAGTAATGTCTGAGGGATGTAGTTCTCTGCATCTTTACTGGTATTTTGTGTTGCTACTTTTTTTTAGTCATTCTGATCTGAATGTTGTGATATCTAACAGTAGCTTCAATTTGTTTTTCCCTAATCAATCATGATATGAACATCTTTTCATATGCTTACTTGCCATCTACATATCCTCCTCAGTGAAATGTCCATTCATGTCTTTTACCATTTTACAAATTGGATTGATTCTTTTACTGTTGAGTTTTGAGGTTTTGAGAATTCTTTATACATTTGCTATGGTCCTTCCATCAACCTCCTACCATGCACACCGCCTCCACTCAAATGCTGCCCTTTTGAACACAGAGAATTCTCATATATCTGCGAGATTCAGTAAGAGTCTTCTGATCTTCACATTCCTTTCTCCTCTATCAATTTGAAGTTTAGAAACTGCCCATTACTGATACATAGAGTTTAAACTATATTTTTCGTAGATCTCAAATCTTCAAATAGTGTCATTTATAGGCTAAATTTGTAGGGACTATTAGTACATGTTTCTTCTTTGGATTTGTTTTTAACCCTGATTAATTTGGGAAACAGTCACATGTGTTTTGTATAGGTACATGAAGAATCTCTACACATCCAGGGATATCAGGACTAAGGTAAAAGTAATTTTAATCTCATTTGTGTCTGGTGAGATTCTTTTACTTTTCTTTCTCAATATTTCATCTCTAGTTGCTCAGTGTCTTCAGTTTCCTTGAAACCTGGAGTCCTACCTGAATATATTTATTTCCCTTTCTCACATAAAAAATAGACATATTTGTTATCCAGAAAATGCTGTATATGTTTAATTAAAAATTCATAGCATATATGTTTAAACATGTTCATTCATATATTTAACTATATGAGTTTTTCTATATGAGTACATATTTGTATATTTTACCTACCCTTTATTCTAAGTAATATGTTCGCATCAATTCATAACAATAGTTAATAATACTTTTCCCACATCCCTGTCTACACACATACAAATATATCTCTAAAATTCTCTAGAGCAGAAATAAGGACTTGTAGGAGCCTGGTGTTTGCCTCTACAGTCCTTTTTCTATGCAATTATACCTGTACTCATATACATCTAATCTTATCTTTATTTTTTCACATAAATGGAATTAAACATTTTTCTATACTCTTCTTTCTAGTCCATAGCAAGCTCTGGAGGATAACTTCTTCGTTCCTGTTGGTACTTATTCAAAATATAGTTTGTCTCTCAATTACTTTACATTGTATTTTATGTCCTTTAGCAAAGTTGTTAAGTTTTCTACTTATACATTTCTTATTGCTATGCCGCTAGCTACTATGGTATCGGTTGTTCTTTTAGAAAGAAATGACTATGTTTTGCTGTATTTTCTTACTAATTATTGTGATTACAATGATCTTTTATTCTAATTGGCTTACAAATATTCTTTATACATTAAGTAATAAAGTGTTCCAAGAGTATTGCAACTAGTTTGCTTAATTAAGACATTTAATTTTAACTTTGAGTATCATTTCTATTTTATATAAAGAATTTAAACTTATTGAATATTTTAATTTTCCTTTCACGTTTACTTTATATTTTCACTGTATTAAAGTATTAGTGCATAAGCAAAGCGAAAAAATCATAGTGATGCAGCTTTATGAATTTTCACAGTGAGCCCACTTATATAACCAAGAAATAGAGTGAGAAATAAAACATTACTATTTGAGAATTTGAGAAGATCCCTTCATGGAACCTCCTAGATATTCCTTTTCCTCAAAACTAAATGCTATTCAAAGTTATAAACTAATAAATTATTCATATCCGTGTTGGAACATTATATAAGTAAACCTTTGTTGCTTAATACATACTGTGTAGTGATAACAACCATACCATGGAACGAACACTACTTATTAAGGAAAAAGAATGACCTGTTGATATGAGCAACAAGTTCGGTGATCTATTTGGAATTGTACTGAGCAAAGAAAGCGAATTTCAAAAAGTTATTTATTGCATGATGCCATTTATACAACATTCTGAAATGACAAAATTTTAGAATTGAAGAAAGAATAGTGATTGCTATGTGTTGGGGATAAAGTGGGAAAGGCAGGAAGAATTGGGGTATGGTTATAAAAAGGTGACAATGAGATCCTTGTGGCGATGGAACTCTACAGTGTCTTAGCTGTGATGGGGAATACACAAAGTTGCTCAAGTGATACAATTCAATAGAGCTAAACATCCATGGAGACACACACAATGAATAAACTAAAACTGGGAAACTGAATAAGATTAGTTTAATATATTGATGTCAGCATTCTGTTTGTGATGTTGCCCTGTACTTTTACAAAATGTCACCATTGGTGTGATCGTGTAACCATGTAAAATATACACTGCTCTTTCTGTGTAGTTGTTCTTAAGTTTGCACATGAATCTACAGTTATCTCGATACATTTTTCTAAATTAAAATAATGTATTTTTTTACATTTAAAAATCAAATGAGTGTTCTTTCATTGTTACCTCTTGAACAATTCAACCCTAAATCCATTAATTGGGAGTGATCGAGGTAGGTATCTCCAGTTGACAGTTGGTGAAAACAATGGCCCAAAGCAAGATGTCAGAGCTTGATCATAGTGAGAAGTATGCCCTTGGCAGGCAGCCTGATACAAGGTGTCAGAGAGTGAGCCCGATGAGGAAGGCTTCCACACCTCTACTGTGGTGTGTCAAAGTCCAAGAAAGTAAGGAGAGTGTTCACATCGAAGGGCTGACCTGGTGCATGGTGCCAGAGCCCCAACAGGGTAAGAAATTGTCCATGTTGAGGAGTGGCCCAACATGGTGAATTAGAGGTCACAAGGAAATATAATTGAATAGGTACATATTGAGGAATTTCACATATGTTATAAGGATAACAGCAGCTTTATTTTTCAGCTGTCATCAAAAACAAGGTACAACTACCAACAAGAAAATGTAGAAAAGGCAAAAGCTAAATTACATGCTAAGGTATGGGATAGGAATTGAAGTTGTTATTTTGAACTCATGTATATAGGTAGAGAAATAAATAGAGATGAAAATGACTCTGTGTTGACCTTGTAGTAGTGACACGTTAGTAGCAATGAGCACACATGTCATCTAAATTTTGGCTTCTAAACAACATTCATCATTAAAAGGAAACATGGCCCTGGAAAAGTATCTGATTTCAAGACAGCCGAAGAGAAACTACAAAATGCACTTACGACACGTTTTACACCAGAAAGTAAGAATGTGTTCAGTGAGTAATAGAGGCATTTCAAAAAGACACAAGAATCACTTTAAATAACCTTCCCCTAAACAAATTATAGACAATATGTTTATCAAAATAATAATAGTAATGAATTATAGTTTACTGAAGAAAATAAATCCATGAATCCTGGCAGATATTAGTGATCCAAGTAGAAATCACTCATAACAGGACAAATTTAAGTCTTTGTTACCAGACAGAGTACAATGAGAAGAATACCACATCACACTTGCTGAATTTCTGCCAAATTATATTTATTAGTCTGTTCTCACGCTGCTAATAAAGACATCCCCCAGACTGGGTAATTTATAAAAGAAGGAGGTTTAATGGACTTACAGTTCCACATGGCTGGGGAGGCCTCGCAATTGTGGTGGAAGATTAAAGAACAGCAAGGGGACTGCCTATATGGTGGCAGGCAAGAGAGAATGAGAGCCAAGTGAGAGGGGAAATCCCTTATAAAACCTTCAAATCTCATGAGACTGATTCACTTCCATGAGAACAGTATGGGGGAAACTGCCCCCATGATTCAATTACCTCTCACCAGATCTCTCCCGCAACACATGGGAATTATGGGCACCACAATTGAAGATGAGATTTGGGTGGGGACACAGCCTTACCACATCAATATAGAACCTGAGTTTCATCATAAGGCAACCCATAATTAGAAACCAAAATTGGGCAACATTCTTAAAAAGCAACTGGCCTGTAATTTCCAAAAGTGTTAAAGCATGGGAAAACAAGGGAAGACTGAGGAATTGTTCCAGTTTGAAGAGAACTAAAGAGACATATTAAGTAAAATGAGTAATCATGAATTACAAAGAAATTATTACTTTACATAAATTAATGGACAACGAGTAAAACTTGAGTGGGGCATGAAGATTAGATGGAACATATGGTTAATGTCCATTTATGATACCAATTCTTTTTATTTTCGCTATGTAGGAGGATATTCTTGTTTGTGAAAAAATATGCAATAAAGTTTTGAGGATAATGGGGAATCAGGTCATTACCACATACTCAGATAGTTCAGGAAAAATGTTCTTTGACTGGAATTACAACTTTTCTGTAAGTTTCTGATTTCAAAAATTCTGAAGGAAAATACAAAAACTAATATCTAAACACAAAACCACAAGTGAGATCACAGAAGTGTGGGCCTGAGTTTGTAAGTAAGAGAGAATGCAGCAAGTTCAAAATGGTTCAATCTCCTGTAACATGAATAATTAGCATATATAAGTAATGAAGTTTATCCATCCACTATGCCTTACTTGGCCTGCCTGAGACACTGATGCTTGGAAGAAAATCCCAGGTCTGGAAGAAAGTGAAGCTCCTCCTGGTTGGGTGCTATTTTAAGCTGATTTGAATTTCTGGCAATCATGATAGCCTGAAGCTTTGATTGATCTCCATGGACCCTGCTGCTATCAAGATGGGTAAGAGACCACCAAAATATTTTACTCAAAGACAAGAAGTCATCAGAGATAATGTCTGCAAATGCTCACACTGGCAATAGGTGAGGCTGAATGAATATTTGATGTTATAATATCATCCTGCCTTTTCTGGGTTGTTCAAACTATTGTTTGCAAAATTTTATATGTAGTGAAAATATAAGTATTTATAATAATATATCACAAGCATTTCTATTATCCTGGTAACTTTAACACATATGGATTCGTGTTTATAGTTTCTCAGTATGTAGAGGCAGTCAGGATCTATTTCATCTACCCAAACAAAAAACAAACCGCTTTGGCCAGGCACAGTGGCTTACGCCTGTAATCCCAGCACTTTGGGAGGCCGAAGCGGGTGGATCATGAGGTCAGGAGATCGAGACCATTCTGGCTAACACAGTGAAAACCTGTCTCTACTAAAAATACAAAAAATTAGCCAGGCGTGGTGGCGGGCGCCTGTAGTCCCAGCTACTCGGGAGGCTGAAGCAGGAGAATGCCCTGAACCTGGGAAGCAGAGCTTGCAGTGAGCCGAGATTGTGCCACTGCACTCCAGCCTGGGCAACAGAGCAAGACTCCATCTCAATAAAATAAAATAAAATAAAATAAAATAAAATAAAATAAAATAAAATAAAATAAAATTAAAAAATAGCTTTACCACATTTGAATTTTCTTTCTCCTGCACATTTCTCAACAGAAAATTAATATATTTTCATATTCTCATGAGGATATTAATAATTGCTTTTGTAAATCTTCTGTGTGTTGAACTAAATGTTTATTTGGATGTTATTGGATGTTATCATGATTAATGATGTATTTTAGTGTATTTCTAACATTGTAATTTTTGCTTTGTGTATGCTCACTCTTTCATGGTGAAGTAATTACCCTTACTTTCTAGGTTCTTTGTCAAAAATTATTGAGCCAACTAAAATCAATGGTACTTTTTTTTTTCCACTACTGATTTTATGTCTCATCTATTTGTATTTCCAAACACACTTTCTATTTTGCAATTTTTTTTTTTTTTTTTTTTTACTAAACATAGCACAGAGGACCTCTAGATACAAAAATAGTTTCTAAATATCCTCATAGTATCTTTATTTCAATGCTGACTTAAATGTGTACAATGATAGATCTAAAGTCATTTTACTTTGGAATGTTGAATGTTTCTTCCAGTGTCTTCTATAATTTTTTCTAATTTTCTAAACATGTCTTATAAGAGGTCTAATGCCAATGTGATTTTACCTTTTTTCTAAATAGTAATTTTTTTTTTGTCTTTTGGAGATATTAGAAATTTCTCTTTACCTTTGGAATTCTAAAATGTCATTAAGTTTTTTTCAGTTTTTTTTTTTTACTTTAAACTCACAAAAATGTTGGTGCTTCTATGTGCTTTATGTCTCTTCATTTCTATACTTTATTTTAATTGATACATAATCATTGTACATATTTATCAGGTACATGTAATATTTTGATACATGCATACAACGTATAAAGATCAAATCAGTGTAATAGGTATATCCATCATCTCAGACATTTATCATTTCTTTGTTTTGGGAACTTTCCAAATCTTTTCTTTAGCTATTTTGAAACATACAATTATTGTCCCCTTTCCATTTTGACACCTTAGTTCATATTTCCTGCTCTATAACTTCCTCTTCAATTAAATTCATTATAATTTTATCTAATATTATGGCTTTAAACTAAGTAACAATCATTTTAATTTATAAAGTTATATATATATATATATAAAATTTCTTTTTCTATATCCACAAGTTCTTTATATGGTTATGACTTCCTTTCTTTTTTCTATATCAGTCATCCCTGTTTTAAATTCTCCTTGTGTGCCTCTACTAATTCTGGTTCCTTGGTGTTACTCAGATTATGACATGCACTGTCTTGTTTTTCTTTAATTTTTTACTTTCAAATAATTTTACATGAAAGACGTAAAAATGTTAAAAAGAATTCCTATTATTCTTTATACACTAATGTTAATATCTGACATAGCTATAGTACACTTATCAATAACATAAACTTATCACAACATTGAAATAATGCTATTAATTAATCACAGACTTTATTCAAATTTTGCTAATTTTCCTACTGCTACTCTTTTCCTTTCTGGTACCCAATTTGGTATAGCACTTCCCATTTAGTTTTATGTGTCCTTCAGTCTTCTACGGACTCAGGCACTTCCTCAGTCTGTTTTTGTCTTCCAGAACCTTACTAATTTTGAAGAGTTATTTTGTAAACTGTCTCTCAATTTATATTTATCTGAAGTTTTCTTGTAATAACATTAAAGTTATTCAGTTGGCAATATTACAACAAAAGTGATGATGTTTCCTTCCCAGTAGAACAGAGTGTACATGATATCCACATCTCATAATTGGTGGTATAAACTTTGATAACTTGTTTGAGGTGACATCCTGTGTAAAGTTGCAACTTTTTCCTTATAATACTGTATTGGTTTTTTATGGCTGTGAAACAAATTATCACGAGTATACAGACTTAAAACAACATCCATTATGTCTCACAGTTGTGAGACATCAGGAGACTTTTCTCTGCTTAGCTGGCTCCTCTGCCCATGGTTGCGTAAAGCTGTAGTCAAAGTGCAGGCTACATCTCATCTGTGGGTTTGATTGCAGAATAATCCACTTGAAAGCTCATTCCAGTTGTTGGAAGACTTCATGTACACTTTATTTGCATGTATGACTCTGAACTTTTCTCTGTGAATACACAGTGATATCCAGTAGACTGTAGGACCTAAAGATGGCTTCCAGTCAGTAGCCATCCTTAGTATAAGTTTAATAGTAAAATACTACTTTTAACATGATCCTTAGTATTAGTTCAAACAGTTCTCATTTTTTTTTACAACTGCAGAGTATTTCAATGTATAAACCAACCATATCTTATCTATGGACATTTAGGTTACTCCCATTGTTTTGCAATTACAAGCCTGTGCTGCTATGAACATTGTGCATATATAGTTCATATTATCAGAAGTCTATCCCCAGAGAAGGTTCTTGTAAATGGAATTGGAGGACCAAAATAAAGTAGTATATGTAGTTTTGTTAGGTTTTTCCCAATTTCTTTCCAGAAGGATTATACAAGTTTAAATTCCCACCAGGATTCTATGAAAGGATATGCTTGCTCATAACTTTGGCAGCAGAATATGATGATACACATTTATTAAATGTCAATCTGATACGTGAGATATGATGTAAGTATTTTAGCTTGCATTCGTCTCACTGTAAGAGTCGGAAAAGTTTTCATATGTTTTAGTAGTCATTTTTATACTTTTCTGAGGTAATTTTTATCGTTTTTCTCTCTTTTTCTATTGGATATTTGAATCCCTTTTTCTCAACTTAAAAAGTATTTTTTAACATATTGGCTATATTAGCCCTTTGTCTGTAGAATATTTTATCCCAGTTTGTCAACTGTCTTTTACTTTGTTTTACTTTTTTCATAAAGTATTTTTGCCATGAATTTTTAGAAATTTTATGAATATAAAATCAGCAGTTTTTTTGAAAAATTGCCCCAGATTTTGAACCACAATTAGAGAGTCTTCCCCTATACTAAGTTTAGAAAGTAGTTAAGACAGGTATACTTCTAATACTTGTAGAAATGGATGTTTTACATTTAGATCATTGATTCATTTGAAATTTATTTTTGAAAAGGGTGTAAAGTATAAATCTAATTTTATCTTTTTTATTTCCAAATGTATACACTCTTGTCTTTGTATTTTTATTAACTAAAATAGTCTATCTTTGCTACAGTGATTTCTGATACCACTCTATTCATACACTAAATTTCATATGCACACAGTTGTGTTTCTGTTTTTTTTTTTTCTATTCTATTTCAATAATATGTCTTATTCATGAACCAGTATCACACTTTTTTTTTTTTTTTTGAGACGGAGTCTTGCTCTGTTGCCCAGGCTGGAGGTTAGTCGTACAATCTTGGCTCACTGCAATCTCAGACTCCCGTGTTCAAGCAATTCTCCTGCCTCAGTCACCTGAGTAGCTGGGATTACAGGCATGTGCTACCACACCTAGGAAATTTTTTTATTTTTAGTAGAGATGGGGTTTCACCATTTTGATCAGGCTGGTCTCCATTGCCTGACCTCATGATTCATCTGCCTTGGCCTCCCAAAGTGCTGGGATTACAGGCACCAGCCACCATACCTGGCCTCACAGGTTTTTAATTACAGAGGCTTTAGAGTATATTTGACTATCTTGCAAAATTAGTCTGCCCCCATGATTTTTAAAGGTTTTATTGGATATGCTTAGACTTTTTTCTATATGAATTATGACATCAACTTTTTTCATTTCATAATAAATCATTTTGATATTTTAAATGATATTATATAATAGTTATTAATTAATTTAGGGAGAAGTTATATCTTAATAATATTGAATTATCCTATCCAAGAACAGGGGTTACCTTTCATTTGTTGAAGCCTAGCTGTATATTTAAAAAAATTTTTTCAAAATGTTGTGATTAGTTTATAAAAAATTTTCTTGAGATAATTGCTCAGTATTTAATATTTTATGATACATTCCTTCCATACCCAGTTTTTTGAGGATTTTTCTTCCAAAGCAATGTTGAATATAATCAAATGCTTTTTCAGCATCAATTGAAATGATCATATGGTTTTTGTCCTTCATTCTGTTAATATGATGTATCATAATGATTGATTTGCATATGTTGAAAACGCAAGACATTTGTGGGTATTATAAACAGTGTTCTCTAATTTATTATTTTGTGTTTCTATATATGTCATTTTAATTTTTTATTTCAATTTTTGTGGATCTGTTTATGGGATACATGAGTTGTTTAACACAGGCATGCAATGCATAATAATCATATTATTGTATGTAACATGGGGTATCCACCACTCAAGCATTTATCCTTTGTTTTACAGACAATCCAGTTATACACTTTTAGTTATTTTAAAATGTAAAATTAAATTATTATTGAGTATAGTCACCTTGTTGTGCTAATAAATATTAGGTCTTATTCATTCCTCTATTCTTTTTTTAAAGCATTAACCATTCCTACCACCACCATACCACTCCTCCAACCTCCAACCCACACTACCCTCCCTTCCCAGTTTCTGGTAACTATGCTTCTACTCCTATCTCCATGAGTTCAGTTATTTTGATTTTTTAGACCCCACAAATAAGTGAGAGCATGTGATGCTTGACTTCTGTGCCTGGCTTATTTCACTTAGCATAGTGACCTTTTGTTCCATACATGTTGCAAATGACAGGATTTCATTTGTTTTTATGGCTGAATAGTACTCCATTGTGTATAAGCACCATATTTTCTTTATCCATTCTTCTGTTATGGTCACTTAGATTGTGTCCACCTTTTGCTATTGCAAATAGTGCTGCAACAAACAGCAGTGCAGTTGTCTCTTTGATATACTGATTTCTTTTATTTTGGATATATACCCAGCAGTGGGATTGCTGAATCATATAATAGTCCTATTTTTAGTTTTTCAAGGAATCTCCAAACTGTTCTTCATGTTGGTAGTACTAATTTACACTCCCATCAACAGTGTAAAAGGCTTCCCTTTTTGCCACATCCTCGCCAACATTTGTTATTGCTTATCTTTTGGATATAAGCCATTTTAACTGCGTAAGATGATATCGCATTGTAGTTTTGATTTGCATACCTCTGATATCAATGAGATCAAGCACCTTTTCATATGACTGTTTGCCAATAGTATGTGTTCTTTTGAAAAATGTCTATTCAAATCGTTTGTCCATTTTTAATCGGATTATTAAATTTTTTTCCATACAGTTGTTTAGCTTTGTGTGTATCCTGGTTATTAATTCCTTGTCAGATGGGTAGTTTTCAAATATTTTCTCTCATTTTGTGTGTTGTGTCTTCACTTTGTTGATTGTTTTCTTTGCTTGTGCAGAAACTTTTTAACTTGATGTTGATAGACGCAGGAGGCAGATAAGGGAGGATCCCCAGAGAATCTCTGATCCACCCTACAAGTGTTTATATCAGTTGACTTTGTGCAGATGAGGGAACTCGCCAAGGGCTTTGTCTGGACATGCCCACAATAGACTGGGGGACTGCCAGTGCACTGGGAGAATGTCGTGGAGCTCCCAGAAATACACGCTTTATGCAGATGGGGAGGAGTCTGACCTCTTCCCCACTGGTAAGCTGGTTTGTGTGGTGGCCTGGTACTCAATCTGTGAGGTGGGAGCTTGTTGACCCTCCTTTTTTTTGCTGAGAATTTTCTTTTAATACATTCTGCTCTTCTCACATTTCCATGTGTCCACATGCCTAATTTTTCCTGGTCATGTGACAAGAACCTGGATTTTAGCTAAACTAAGGGACAAAAAATCCTGCATCAATGTGATCCTATTTGTTCATTTTTCCTTTTGTTGCCTTTGCTTGTCTTTCTGTGCCTGGGTTATTTCACTTAGCATAATGATCTTCAGTTCCACCCATATCACAAATGACAGGATTTCATTTGTTTTTATGGCTGAATAATAAGGACTCCACTGTGTATAAGTACCACATTTACTTATACACTCAGGAAATTTTTGCCCTGACTAATGTCCTGGGATTTTCCCCAATGTTTCGTTATAGTAATTTCATAGTTTGAAGTCTTAGATTTAAGTCGTTAATCCATTTAGATTTTATTTTTGTAAATGGCAAGAGATTGGGATCTAGTTTCATTCTTCTGCAAATGGATATCCAGTTTTCTTAGCACCATTTATTGAAAAGATTCTCTTTACCTCAGTGTATGCTTTTGGCACCTTTATTAAAAAATCAGTTCACTCTAGGTGTGTGGATTTGTTTCCGGGTTCTCTCTTCTGTTCCATTGATCTCTATGTCTGTTTCTATGCCAATACTATGCTATTTTGGTCACTATAGTTCTGTAGTATATATGAAGTTAGGTAATGAGATTCCTCCAATTTTACTCTTTGACTTAGGATAGTTTTAGCTATTTTGGGCCTTTTATGGTTCCATATAAATATTGGGGTTATTTTTTCTATTTCTGTGAAAATTGTCATTGATATATTGATAGGGATTGCATTGAATCTGTAGCTTGCTTTGGGTAGTATGGACATTCTAACAAGATTGATTCTTCCAGTCCATAAACATGGAATAATATATTTCCATTTC
>NW_012101819.1:92003-140258 GCF_000951045.1 Mandrillus leucophaeus
ACTTAGATTGTGTCCACCTTTTGCTATTGCAAATAGTGCTGCAACAAACAGCAGTGCAGTTGTCTCTTTGATATACTGATTTCTTTTATTTTGGATATATACCCAGCAGTGGGATTGCTGAATCATATAATAGTCCTATTTTTAGTTTTTCAAGGAATCTCCAAACTGTTCTTCATGTTGGTAGTACTAATTTACACTCCCATCAACAGTGTAAAAGGCTTCCCTTTTTGCCACATCCTCGCCAACATTTGTTATTGCTTATCTTTTGGATATAAGCCATTTTAACTGCGTAAGATGATATCGCATTGTAGTTTTGATTTGCATACCTCTGATATCAATGAGATCAAGCACCTTTTCATATGACTGTTTGCCAATAGTATGTGTTCTTTTGAAAAATGTCTATTCAAATCGTTTGTCCATTTTTAATCGGATTATTAAATTTTTTTCCATACAGTTGTTTAGCTTTGTGTGTATCCTGGTTATTAATTCCTTGTCAGATGGGTAGTTTTCAAATATTTTCTCTCATTTTGTGTGTTGTGTCTTCACTTTGTTGATTGTTTTCTTTGCTTGTGCAGAAACTTTTTAACTTGATGTTGATAGACGCAGGAGGCAGATAAGGGAGGATCCCCAGAGAATCTCTGATCCACCCTACAAGTGTTTATATCAGTTGACTTTGTGCAGATGAGGGAACTCGCCAAGGGCTTTGTCTGGACATGCCCACAATAGACTGGGGGACTGCCAGTGCACTGGGAGAATGTCGTGGAGCTCCCAGAAATACACGCTTTATGCAGATGGGGAGGAGTCTGACCTCTTCCCCACTGGTAAGCTGGTTTGTGTGGTGGCCTGGTACTCAATCTGTGAGGTGGGAGCTTGTTGACCCTCCTTTTTTTTGCTGAGAATTTTCTTTTAATACATTCTGCTCTTCTCACATTTCCATGTGTCCACATGCCTAATTTTTCCTGGTCATGTGACAAGAACCTGGATTTTAGCTAAACTAAGGGACAAAAAATCCTGCATCAATGTGATCCTATTTGTTCATTTTTCCTTTTGTTGCCTTTGCTTGTCTTTCTGTGCCTGGGTTATTTCACTTAGCATAATGATCTTCAGTTCCACCCATATCACAAATGACAGGATTTCATTTGTTTTTATGGCTGAATAATAAGGACTCCACTGTGTATAAGTACCACATTTACTTATACACTCAGGAAATTTTTGCCCTGACTAATGTCCTGGGATTTTCCCCAATGTTTCGTTATAGTAATTTCATAGTTTGAAGTCTTAGATTTAAGTCGTTAATCCATTTAGATTTTATTTTTGTAAATGGCAAGAGATTGGGATCTAGTTTCATTCTTCTGCAAATGGATATCCAGTTTTCTTAGCACCATTTATTGAAAAGATTCTCTTTTCCTCAGTGTATGCTTTTGGCACCTTTATTAAAAAATCAGTTCACTGTAGGTGTGTGGATTTGTTTCCGGGTTCTCTCTTCTGTTCCATTGATCTCTATGTCTGTTTCTATGCCAATACTATGCTATTTTGGTCACTATAGTTCTGTAGTATATATGAAGTTAGGTAATGAGATTCCTCCAATTTTACTCTTTGGCTTAGGATAGTTTTAGCTATTTTGGGCCTTTTATGGTTCCATATAAATATTGGGGTTATTTTTTCTATTTCTGTGAAAATTGTCATTGATATATTGATAGGGATTGCATTGAATCTGTAGCTTGCTTTGGGTAGTATGGACATTCTAACAAGATTGATTCTTCCAGTCCATAAACATGGAATAATATATTTCCATTTCCCTGAGTCCTCTTCAATTTTGTCGATCACTGTTTTATAGTTTTAATTATAGAGAACTTTCAACTTATCTTGGAATTAACTCCATGATATTTAATTTTATTTGTGGCTACTGTAAATGAGATTTTTTATTTCTTTTTCAGATTGTTCACTTTTGACATACAGAAATACTACTGTGTCCTGTATGTTGATTTTGTATTTTGCTACTTTACTGAATTATTTATCATTCTTAATAGTTTTTTGATGGAGTCTTTAGTTTTTACAAATATAAGATCATATCGCCTGCCAACAAGGAGAATTTGAATTCTTCCTTTCTAATTTGGATGCAACTTATTTCTTTCTCTTATATGATTGCTCTAGCTAAGACTTCCAAATTCTGTTGAGTAACAGTGGTAATATTAGGCATCCTTGTTGTGTTCCAGATCTTAGAGGAAACACTTTCCATTTTTCCTCATTCAGTATGAAATCAGCTTTTGGTCTGTCATATCTGGATGTTGTTATGCTGAGGTATGTTTCTTCTATAACCAGTTTTTTGAAGATTCTTATTATAAAGTGATAATTGAATTTAATCAAATGCCTTTTCAGCATGAATTGAAATTATCATGTTTTTTGTCCTTCATTCTGTTGTTATGATGTACCACACCGATTGATTTCCCTATGTTGAACAATCTTTGCATGCCAGAGAGAAATCCCATTTGGTCCTGATGAGTAATCTTCTTAATGCATTGTTGAATTTGGTTTGCTAGTATTTCATTGATGATTTTACATCAATATCCATCAGAAATATTGGCTTGTAGTTCGTTCTTTCTTTCTTTCTTTCTTTCTTTCTTTCTTTCTTTCTTTCTTTCTTTCTTTCTTTCTTTCTTTCTTTTCTTTTCTTTCTTTCTTTCTGTCTTTCTTTCTTCCTCCCCCCCCTTCTCCTCCTCCTCCTCCTTCTTCTTCTTCTTCCTTTGATGTGTCTTTGTCTGGTTTTAGTATAGGATAATACTAGCCTTGTAGAATGATTTTGGAGGCATTCCCTCTTCCTGTTTTTGGAAACAATTTGAATAGGATTGTTATTTGTTTTTCCCTAAATGTTTCTTAGAAGTCAGCAGGCCCCAGACTTTATTTTACTGGGGGACTTTTTATTATGGCTTCCATCTTGTTATGTGTTATTGGTCTGTTCAGGTTTTAAATTTCTGTATAGTTCAATCTTGGCAGGTTATATATATCCAGGAATTTGTCCATTTCTTCTAGAGTTTCAAATTTATTGGCATGAAGTTTCTCATAGTAGCAACTAATGATTATTTAAATTTCTTCACTATTACTTGTAATATTAATTGTAATTACTAGTTGTGATGTCTCCTTTTTCATCTGTGATTTTTATTTATTTGGGTTTTCTGTTTTTCTTAATTAGTCTGGCTAAAATTTTCTCAGTTTTTTTAATCTTTTCAAAACGCCAAATTTTCATTTCATTAATCTTTTCCGTTGCTTTGTTTATTTCAAATGTGTTTATTTCTCCTCTGATCTGTATTATTTCTTTTCTTCTGCTAATAGGGGGTTTAGTTTGCTCTTGCTTCACTAGTTCATTAAGATGAAACACTAGGTTGTTTATTTGAAATTTTTCTTATTTTTTGATATAGGCTCTTACAGCTATTAACTTCCCTATTAGTACTGCTTTCACTGTATCCCATAAGTTTTGGTATGTTGTGTTCCAATTTTTATTTGTTTCAAGAAACTTTTCAATTTCCTTGTTAATTGTGTTATTAACCTACTGGTCACTAAAGAGTGTCTTGCTTTGTTTTCATGTGTTTGTGTAGTTTCCCAAATTCCTCTTGATATTGTTTTATAATTTTATGCCATTGTGGTCAGAGAAGATGCTTGATATTATTTCAATTTTTTTTGAAAGTTTTAAGGCATTTTGTGAACTAAAATGTGGTCTACCTTTGAGAATGATCCATGTGCTAAGGAAAAGAGTATGTGTTCTTCCACCATTAGATGAAATGTTCTATAAATATATATTTGGTCCATTTGGCCTATAGTGCAGAGTAAGTCCAATGTTTCTTTGTTGATTTTATGTCTGCAAGATCTATCCAATGCTGAAAGTGAGATATTGAAATCTCCAGCTATTATTGTATGGCAGCTGATCTCTCTCTTTAGCTCTAACAATATTTGCTTATATATCTGGGTGATCTAGTGTTGGATGCAATTACATGTAAAATTGTTAAATCCTTTTGCTGAATTAACCCCTTTATTGTTATATAGTGACCTTCTTCATCTCTTCTTATAGTTTTTGTCTTGAAATCAATTTTGTCTAATGTAAGTATAGCTACTCCTGCTGTTCTTTGTTTTTCATTGGCATAGAATATCTTTTCCATCCTTTTGTTTTTAGTCTATATGTGTTTTTATAGGTAAAGTGTGCTTTTGTTTGTTTGTTTTTTGCGACAGTTTTGCTCTGTCACCCAGGCTGGAGTGCAGTAGTGTGGTCCCTGCTAACTCCAACTTCTGCCTCTGGGTTCAAGTGATTCTTCTACCTCAGCCTCCTGAGTAGCTGGGATTACAGGCACATGCCACTATGCCCAGCTAATTTTGTATTTTTAGTATAGATAGGGTTTCACCATATTGGCCATAGTTGGTCTTGAACTCCTGACCTCAGGAGATCCACCCACCTCAGCCTCCCAAAGAACTGAGATTACAGGTGACAGCCACCACGCCAGCCTAAAGTGTGTTTCTTCTAGGCAACAGTTCATTGGGTCATTTTTATAAAATCCAGTTGGCCATTCTATGCCTTTTTATTGAAAAATTTAATCAATTTACATTCAATATTATATTGTTAAGTAAGGGCTTACTTCTGCCATGTTGTTCTTTGTTCTCTACTTGTTTTTTTGGTCTCTTCTTCTTTCTTTCCTTCTTGCCTTCCTTTTAGTAAAGGTGACTTTCTCTGGTGATGTGATTTAGTATCTTGTTTTTTATTTTTTGTGTATTTGTTGTATGTGTTTTGGTTTGAGGTTACCATGAGTCTTTGAGTTGAGGTTACCCTAACCTTTTTTTACTTGAATATTTATAACTTTCTCTAGGCAAGGAAAATTCTCTGTTGTTATCCCTTTGAATAAACCTTCCACCCCTATCTCTTTCTCTACCTCCTTGATAAGGCTAATAACTCAGATTTGCCCTTTTGAGGCTATTTTCTAGATCCCGTAGGTGTGTTTTATTGATTTTATTCTTATCTATTTTTCTTCTCTGACTGTGTATTTTCAAATAGTCTGTCTTCACGCTCATTAATTCTTTCTTCTGCATGATGAATTCTGCTATTAAAAGACTGATGCATTCTTCAGTATGTCAATTGCATTTTTCAGCTTGAGTATCTGCTTGATTCTTTTCATTTATTTCAATGTCTTTTTAAAATTTTTCTGATGAAATTCTGACTTTCTTCTCTGTGTTATCTTGCATTTCTTTGATTTTCCTCAAAACAGTGATTTTTAAGTTCTCTACCTGAAAGGTCACATATCTCTGTTTCTCCAGGATTGGTCCCTGGTACCTAATTTCATTTGCTGATACTACCAGTTCATTTGCTGAATGTTCATTTAGTTCATTTCCTAAATGGCCTTTAGCTTGCTGATATTCACCTGTGCCTGTGAATTGAGGAGTGAGGTATTTATTGTTGTCTTCTCAGTTTGGGCTTATTTGTACCTGTCCTTCTTGGGAAGGTTTTCCAGATATTCGACATGATTTGGGTGTTGTGATTTAAGCTACATCTGCTTTAAGGGGCACCCAAGCCCAGTAATTCTGTGGTTCTTGCAGACTCGTACAGGCACCTTCTTGACGGTCTTGGAAAAGATTCAGAAGAGTACTCTAGGTTACCAGAAAGAGACTCTTCGTTCTCTTTTCTTATTCTTATTTTTTTCCCAAATAAATGAAATGTCTCTCTCTTTAATTTCTTTCTTTTTTTCTTTTTTTTTTTTTGAGATGGAGTTTTGCTCTTTTTGCCCAGGCTGGAGTACAATGGCATAATCTCAGCTCACCACAACCTCCGTCTTCTGGGTTCAAGCAATTCTCCTGCCTCAGCCTCCCAAGTAGCTGGGATTACAGGCATGCGCCACCAACGTTGGCTAATTTTGTATATTTAGTAGAGATGGTGTTTCTCCATGTTGGTCTTGAACTCCTGACCTCCGGTGATCCACCCACCTCGGCCTCCCAAAGTGCTGGGATTACAGGCATAAGCCACCATGCCCGGCGGAGTTTCTTTCTCTTTCTTAACCACTAGAGCTGTGGTGGAGTGACATAAGCATTCCTGTGAACACCACAACTCAGACTGTGCTGAGTCAGACCTGACGTCTGCACAGCACTGTGTTTTACCCAAAGCCTGCTTTAACAACTCCCTGGCTGTCACCTATGTTTGCTGCAGGCCCTAGGGCTCTGCAATCAGTAGATGGTGAAGGCAGTCAGGCCTGTGTCCTTCTCTTCAGGGCCATGTATACCCCCAGGGTCTGGCCACATCCAGAGGTGCCATCTGGGAGCCAGGGATTAAAGTCAAAAACCTAAAAACTCTACCTGGCATTCTATTGTACTGCAACTGAGCTGGCACTCACACTGCCAGGTGCAATCCTTCTCATCCTTCCCTCCTTTTTTGAAGGCAGAGGAGGCTCACCCTGTGGCCACCACCACTACAGGCCCTTGAAGAGTACTACCAGTCTCCCGTCAATATTCCGTTAAGACTTAATAGCTCTTCAGTGAGCTTGTGGTGAATACTGCCTGGGCTGCATCTCCCCTTTCAGGTCTGGGGCCTCCTGTCTGGCTCAGAGCAGGTCCAGAAATATCATCAAAGAATCAAGTCCTGGAATTGGGGATCCCAGGAGCACACTTAATGTTTTACAACCCTATGGCCAAGCTGGTATCTAAGGTACAAGACAGAGTACTCTTTACTTTTTCCTTCATTTTTTTCAAGTGGAAGGAGTCTTGCCTCATTGACACCACAACTGGGAATTTGCTGAGTCTTATGTGAAGCCAGCAAGTCTCTTAGAGTCTCACCTAAGGCCCTTGAGGTATTAGGTGGGTATTGCTGCTAGTAATTCAGGACTCAAGGGCTCTTCTGTTAGCTGGTGGTGAATCCTGCCAGAACTGGATTTTTCTCTTCAAGGCAGCAGGTTCTCTTCTGGTCCAGAGCATGTCCCGAAATGTTGCCCAGGAGCTAGGGCTTGGACAGGGGTCCTCATGACTTTGACTGGTGCCCTATCTTGCTGTGACTGAGCTGGTATTCAGATGCAAGACAAAGTCCTCCCCACCCTTTCCTCTCATCTCCTCAAGAGGAGCTACCAGCTGTGAAGCCTGGGGCTATGAAAGGATGATGCCAGCACTGCCTTAGCTGCTCTAGCTGGTGTCTCAGTAAGCTGTTTGCCTTTCCAGTTTACTGGCTCTCGGCCCAGTTTAGCACTAGGACTTGCCTAGGAGTTGCAGTCTTGTGGCCTAGACTGTCTTCCAAGTTAACTTAGAGTCCCAGAGCACTTTAGAAAATAGTGGGGAGTCTTGGTGTAACCGAAGCTTGGACCACTATGATGACTATTCCCCTCTGGCTAGGGATGATTTAAATTCTTCCTCCATGGCCAGACATCAGCTAAGTTTGGTTTAGTTTTGTTTTCTGCTATAACAGGACAGTCCTGAGTTCACTGCCTCACATTTGCTGTGCTCTTCCTCTCCCTAGCACATTGCACCATGCTGCTGGAGTATGAGGAAGGGCTAGCACTGGCAATTCAAGACTGTTTATTTTTCTAACTATTTAACTGCCCGTTTCAGTGGTATAAAATTAAAACCAGGCCCTGTGAACATTTACCTGGTTTTTGGTTCTAATGAGGTACTTTTTTGTGTAGATAGGGGTTGAATTTGTGTGCTTGCCAGGGGAAAAATAAGTGTGGAGCCTTGTATTGCTCCATCTTGTTCCACCCTTCCTCCCATGAATGTAATTTTGAAACAGATACATTGAGCTATACTTTATATAACATAAAATTTTGCCCTTTAAAATGCACAATTCTGTGTTTTTTGTATATTGACAGATACATGTGACTATCACCACAATTTTAAAACACTTTCATCATCTCTATAAAAAATGTATATTTTTAAACTATTTCCCCTAACCCTTCGGTCTCCTACTCAGCTCTAAGAAATTATTAATCTATTTTCTATTTCTATACATTTCTGTATTGTGAACTTTCAAATTAATAAAATCATATATGTGAAATTTTGTAACTGTATACTTTCACTTAGCATGATGCTTTCAAAATGCATTCATGTTATAGTATGTATCAGTATTTCATTTTTATGATCAAATAATATTCCATTGTATGGATATGCCATGGTTTATATGCCATCCATTTTTCCAGTGATGAACAATTGAATTTTTTCCACTGTTAGGCTATCATGAATTATATTGCTATCAACATTTGTGGACAAGTTTTTGTATGGACATATATTTTCAGTTATCTTGGTCATTTGTATGTTTTCTTTGGAAAAATTATATTAAGAGTTTTTGTGTATTTTTAAATCAGTTTATTTATATTTTTAATCATTGAGTTGTAAGTGTTCTTTATGTATTCTAGAAACAAGTCCTTCACCAGATACATAATTGCAAATATATTTCATTCTGTGAGTTGTCTTTTCACTTTCTTTTTGGTTTGTTTTGTTTTCTGTTCAGAGACAGGGTCTTCCTCTGTCACCCAGGTTGGAATGCAGTGGCTGGATCATGGCTCACTGCAGCCTTAAACTCCTGGCCTCAGCCAAGCCTCCCACCTCTGACATCTGAGTCACTTGGATTTCAAGCATGAGAAACAGTGCCCATCTATCTTTCCACTATCTTGATGGTGTGCTTTGAAGCACAGAAGTTTTTAGTTTTTAAAAAAATCCAATTAGGCTATTTTTTATTTTATTGTTTGGGCATATTGGATTACATTGAATAATTCTTTGCCAAATACAAGGTTTTGGAGGTTTACCCATATGCATTTTAAAAATAGTTTTAGCTCTGATATTTGGATATTTAAACAATCTTGAGTTAATTTTTGTATATGGCATAAGGTATGGGTTTATATTAATTTTTTTTGTATGTAAGCATCCAGTTGTCCTAGCAGTAGTTTTTGGAAAAAAAAAACAGATTTCTTATGGTCTTGACATATTTATATGAATATGGTTTATATAATCTGTATATATATAAATACATTAAATACAAATTAATTAATTTGTATTTTCCATTCTGTTTCTATGGAGAACACTGACTAAAACAATTTCTATTCCTATTTTTTGTGGTTTTATCATGAAAAAGTAAGGGTGTTGGATTTTATGAGACTTTTTTTCTTTACTTATTGATACTATCATGCAATTTTGATTTTTTAGTCTGCTGATAAGATGTATTACATTAATTAATTTTCAGATGTTACACCAAGCTTGCATGCCCAGATTAGGTCCTACTTGTCTATGCTATATTGTTCTTTTTATATGTTACTGGATTTGGTTTGGTAGTGCTTTGTGTTTGTTTTGAGGATTTTTGCATATATATTTATAAGAGATATTGGCTTGTAGTTTGTTTTTCTTAAATGACGCATATGATGCCTTTGTCTGGTTTTGGTATCAGATTAATATTGGCCTTATAGAATGAATTGAGAAGTGTCTTCTTCAATTTTTCTGGAAAAGTTGGTAAAGAATTGGTATTACTTTCTCTTTGAATGTTTGGTAGAATTAAGCAAGGAAGGCTTTTGTGTTTGAAATTTTATTCATAGTCATTGGATGACTGATTCAATTTCTTCTTTTGTTATGGGTTTATTCAGATTGTCTGTCTACTTGAATCAGTTTGGGTAGAGTGTGTCTTTTAGAAATTTATCTATTTCATCTAAGTTATCTAATGTGTTGGTAAACAGTTGTTCATAGTATTTATAATCTTTTCTATTTCTATAAAGTCTGTAGTACTGTCTCCTCTTTCATTTTTTATTGTATTAATTTGCATCTTCTATCTTGTTTTCCTTGGTCACTTAGGTAAAGGCTCGTTAATTTGGTCAACCTTTTCCAAAAACCACCTTTTGGTTTTATATATTTTATCTATTCTTTTTCTATTCTCTAGTTCGTTAATATCCACTCTAATGTTTATTTATTTTCTTCATTCTTTTTGCTTAAGGTTTAGTTTTCCATCTTTTACTATTGTCTAAGGTGGAAAGTTAGCTTATTGATTTGAGATATTTTTCTTTTTTAGCTCTTTTTACCTTTTTAAGGCTATTGAAGCTATACACTTAACCCTCAGCACTGCTTTAGCAATATCCCATAAATTCAGATGTCATGTCTTTTTACTCTTTCAAAAAAATTTTTTATTTTCCTTTTTATTTTTTATTTTATTTTATTTTAGTTAATTATTTTATTTTATTTTATTTTATTTTGAGATGGAGTCTGGCGTTGTTGCCCAGGGTGGAGTGCAATGATGTGATCTTGGCTCATTGAAACCAATGCCTCCCAGGTTCAAGCAGTTTTCCTGCCTCAGTCTCCTAAGTAGCTGGGATTACAGGTGCCTGCCAACATGCCCAGCTAATTTTTTGTATTTTTAGTAAAGACAGAGTTTCACTATGTTGGTCAGGCTGGTCTCGAACTCCTAACCTCATGATCCTCCTGCCTTGGCCTCCCAAAGTTCTGGGATTACAGGCATGAGCCACTGCACGTGGCCTTGATTTTGTTTTTTGATCTGTTGGTTATCCAGGAGTGTTTTGCTTAATTCCCACATATTTGTAAACTTCCCAAATTTGTCTTGCTTAGAAATCAAATTAATTGATTTCTAAATTTATGCTACTGTAGTTGAAGTACATATTTGAACTATTTCAATTCTTTAAATTTATTAAGATTTATTTTATGTCCTAGCATATGATCTATCATAAAGAATGTTCTCTGTGTGTGGGGGGAAGAATTTATATTCTGTTGTTTATTTAGGATGGAGTGTTCTTTTGATGTCTATTAGGTCTAGATAGTTTATAGTGCTGCTTAAGTCTATTTTGTTGTTAATCTCCTGTCTAGTTGTTTCTTTATCATTGAAAGGAGCATATTGATGCATCAACGTATTATTGTTGAATTGTCTGTTTCTTCCTTCATTTCTGTCTTCTTTGTTGCATAAATTTTGGTGTTACATTATTGATTGCATACATATTTATAGTTATTATATTTTCCTAATGAATTAAACTTTTAACCGTTATAAAATATCTCTCTTTATCTCTAGTAAACATGTTTTGTCCAAGTTTACTTTATCAGATGTCAGTGGAGCTAATTTACTGTGATCTGTGATTGCTATTGCCTGGAATATCTTTTTTCATTCTTTTATTTTCAACCTATTTGTATCTTTGAATCTAAAGTTTGTCTCCTGTAGACAACATTTAGTTAAGTCCTGTTTTTAACCAACCTGGTAATCCATGTTTTTTTTTTTTTTTTTTGCTTATTTATTCACATTTAATGCTACTATTGATGTGGCTAATTTGCATCTCTCATTTTTTCTTTTTGTTTTCCATATGTCTATGTCTGTTTTTCTTTTCTTCATTTACTGCTTTCTTTTTGATTGAGTAAATGTTTTATAACATGCAATTTTATTTTATTAGTAAACTTTTCACAGTTTACTAATAAACTGTGAAATAATTTTTAAATTATTTTGTGAGTAGCTTCTCTAGGGTTTACCACACACTTATCAAAATTAGCTTCAGATTCATGCTATCCTAATTCCAGTAATATATAGGAACATTATTTCTATGTAGCTCCATTTCTTTTTACCCTCCTTTTGGGGTATTATTGTTCCACTTATTACATCTATTAATTTTACAAACCAAACAACACATTTTCATAATTATCATATTATAATCTGTCATTATTACCTTAGCCCATTACAACTTTGCTCCGGCCCACCTTCTTTATGCTATTATTCACAAATATATACATATGCATTGCATTTGTATATGTTATGAGCCTAAAATGCCTTATAAACATGATTCTATTCAATTGCTTATTCTGTTAGTTAATAAAAGAAAGAAAAGGATCTGTATTAATAGTATATATTATAGTTATGTAAGTATCTTTATCAATGCTTTTGCTGTTTATATGAATTCAAGTGACCATTTATAGTTACTTGCTTTCAGCCTGAAGAACTTCCTTTACTACTTATTGTAAGATATGTCTATTAGCAACATATTCTCTCAGATTTATTAAGTTGGGAACACTTTTATCTTACCTGTATTTTTGAACAATAACTTTGCTTGATAAAGGGTTCTTTATTGACACTTTTTTCTTAGGGAATTTTGAATAGATTATCTCATTCTCTTTGGACATCCACTGTTTTTACTGAGAAGATAACCATTAGTTTTATTGGGGATCTCTTGGGAGAAACATTTTCTCTTGTTGTTTTAGATTGCTGTCTGTAAAATTTTGAGTATTTTAATATGGTGTGTCTGTGGGACTCTATGTGCTTATCATACTTGGAGTTTGTTGAAATACCTACATTTGTTTATATTATTTATTTACATTATTTATTGAATATTTAAATTTATTGTTTTTCAATAAATTGGGAAACTTTTCACTTAGCATTTCTTTGAATAACTTTGTTTTCTTTCCAGTCGTCTGATATTCATAGTATGTGTATGTTGGTGTGCTGTCTTTATTTTCTTCCTTATTTTTTCTCCTTGTTCTTCAACTCACATAACCTTTATCGATCTATCTTCGAGTTTGCCAATTTTTACTTTTGCTAGTTCTTATCTATTGTTGAGCCACTCTAAAGTATTTTTATAATTTCAGTTATTGTAATTTTTCTTTTTGAGAGATTGTTTATTCTTGTGTATTTTTTAATTTTTATTTTTAATTGTAAATTGACAGTATAGTTGTATTTTTTTCTGGGGTAAAAAAGAATTTTATGATTTATAAATATAATATGCAATAATTACTTCAAGCTAATTAAAATATCCGCCTCTTTTAAATACTTCTTTTTTGTGGTAAAAACATTTAAAATTTATTCTCTTAGATATTTTGAAATGTACAATACACCATTATTTACTATACTCACCATACTATGTAATAGATTTTGGAGTAAAAAATAATAATAAAATTTATTCCCTCTGTTTAATTGAGATCTTATACACTTTGACCATCATCTCCATACCCCTGGCTTCTGGTTATCACCATTCTATTCTCTCCTTCTTATAGTTTGATGCTTGAGATTTCACATATAGTGAGAATATGATTATTTGTCTTTCTGTGCCTGTCTTATTTCATTTAGCACAATATTCTTCAATTCCATCAAGGTTGTCACAAAAGACAACATTTCTTTCTTTTCTAAGGCTAAATAATACCTCATCGTGTATCTTTACCATCTTTTCTTTACCCATTTATCTGTTGATGGACGCTTCAGTTTATTCCATAACTTGGCTGTTGTGATGTTCAGTATATATTTATGTGTGTGTGTGTGTGTGTGTGTGTTTGCTGCAGTGTATATGCTGCAGTGAACATGGGAGTGCAGACTACTCTTTGACATACTGATTTTAAATTTGGGAGGTAAATATCCAGAGGGGGGATTGCTGAATCATATGGTAATTCCATTTTTAGTTTTATGAGCAAACTCCAAACTGTTTACTGTTTTCCACAATGGCTGTACTGATTTATATTTCCACCAACAGTGTACAAGGGTTCCCTTTATTCCACATCCTTGCTAATACTTGCTAACATTTGTCTTTTTGATAATAGCCATTCTGACAGGTGTGTTGTGATGCCTCATTGTGGTTTTAATTTGTATTTTCCTAGTGATTTGTGAGGTTAGGCAGTTTTTTCATGTATTTGATTGTCATTTTTATGTCTTCTTTTGACACATTTATTTAGATCCCTTGCCTATTTTTTAATTGGATTATTTATTTTCCTTCCATAGAGTTGTTTGATTGCTTATATATTGTATTTTTCTGTCTCTTTAGTGAAATTCTCTATTTGATGTGACATCGTAATTATACCTTCCTATACTCCTTTAATCAAGATTTCCTGTACTTCTGTGAACGTAATTATAATGGCTACTTTGAAAACTTTTCCTTTTAAATCCCAAATCTGAATGTTCTCACAAGCATTATTTGTTGTTTTATTATTTATATGCCTGATAATATCTTCTTGGACACAGGACATTTTTAATAACATATCGTAAAATCTTTGGGTATATTCCCCCCCACACCAAGCTTGTCTTTGTTATTAGTTTTCTCATTTTTCAGTGACTACCAAATTATTTTAGTAAAACTAATTCTCTCGCATAGTCATATCCAGCTGTTAAACTCTACTCATTATAGGCCAATTGCTGTATTATTATTATTATTATTATTATTGTTTTTGAGACGGAGTCTCACTCTCACCCAGGCTGGAGTGCAGTGGCCCGGTCATGGCTCACTGCAAGCTCCGCCTCCTGGGTTCGCACCATTCTCCTGCCTCAGCTTCCCCAGTAGCTGGGACCACAGGCGCCAGCCACCACGCCCAGCTAATTTTTTGTATTTGTAGTAGAGATAGGGTTTCGCCGTGTTAGCCAGGATGGTCTCGATCTCCTGACCTCGTGATCCGCCCGCCTCAGCCTCCCAAAGTGCTGGGATTACAGGTGTCAGCCACCGCGCCCGGCCAATTGCCGTATTATTTACAACACTGTCCTGCAGCAAAAAGTTCTCTATGAACTAACCTGTTCAAATTGGAGGCTCTTTCCAAGATATAGTTTCTGAGTCACTGTTTGATATTTTGTTCGCAATTCACAAGAGCTCTTCTAGATGTCTAATTTTTTTTTGCGAATTTCGTAACCTACAGTCTAGGCTGCATCTTTATTAGATCCTCAAATTTCCTCCCAATTTTCTTCACCATAATCTTCACTGTTTTGAGAAATTTCTTAGATTTAAAATTTTCATACTCGTTGCAAATGAAATATGTTATTTAAAAGATAAATTAGGAGCTATCTGTTTTACTGCTTGGTTCTCCCTCCACCCCAGCCAAAATCTCTGAACCAGGGCTTTGTAGCAGGGAGTGGGAGTAGAGGCAATGGCAAGCTTCTTTTTGAGTGTCATGCCCTTGTAGTAGCTGCACATTTAGCAACAGGATCCTTTTGGTTTGCTTCTTTGGGGATGGAACCACTGTTTACAGAGCTAAGGGAAGGCAATTGTGTTCCCAGTATTTTCTGTGAGACAAGCCCAAGGCAGAGCTTCTGTTCCATGAGTATGGGCTAGGCAGAAGGGAGCCATCACCTCTTGACTACACTCACCCAGGACTTAGTTACAGCAATAGAAAACAAGGGGCAAGATGAAAAATGTGAAGTCCTGCCCTTAGCAAGATAACCTTTTGGCTGAGAGCTGAAGGTAGAAGGAGCTCTGTTTTTTGGGTTGCAGCAGTCTAGAGTTGATTATCTCTCTCCTCTAGCTGGGATGTGGGAGGGAAGAAGAGCATAGGGGAGAGAAGTAGAGGATGTAGGAGAGGAGAGGGAAGACCCTCACATATTCTACCAAATTTTCATACAGTTTCTTGAATATATGTTTGTTCATTTGTTATTTGCCTTTAGGACTATTTCAAGTGACTATTTTGAGACAGAGCGGAGATTCTTTCTTAGGGGTCTGTACTTCTGCCCCAAGGCATTGGAAATAAACGAAAATCTTCAGTGTTTTCAAGAGAAATTCCAGGCACCTAGTTAGCCATGAAAAGTAAATAAGTGACTTGATAAGCAAGAAAGCAATAGTAGCCTAAAACAATAGCAAAGTTAGAGTCAGGAGATGTGCTAATGATAACATCTTAACATATACCTCTGAGCTGTTTTTTAGAAAGCTGGACTCCCACTAATGGATCTGTCAACAAATAAACTTCAGATAAGAAAGAAGGGAGGACTGAACTCTGAACTATTCTTTGTTCTGAATTTCTTCCTGAGAGTCCTAGAGGGAGTCACACCTATGAGCCAGAGCTAATATTCTTTTCTGCTGATTCTAAATTTTTAAACCATGTTTCTCTTCCTTTACCAATTACAAATAAGAAAATGTTTGAAACTACTTATAACCAATAAGCACCTGCTGAAAGATATCTCACCTTTTTAGGTCCAAGTCAATTTGTAACCTCCCTGTATTGACTTACCATTTTGTCTGTAACTTTTGCTTTCCTGAAATTTACTCCTGCATTTGAAAACTTTTACCTGCAACCCACTGGGAGGTCAGAATTTGAGCATTAGCTTCCGGATCCTCCTTGCTTGGTGGCTTACAAATAAGTGTGTCCTTCCTACTCTGCAAATTCTCACTGTGGATATCTGGTCTTACTGTGCTTGGAGAGTAGGCACCAGTTCAGTCGTATAATAATTTTAAAGTAAATGTTTCCAAAATTTCCAAAATTCACTGGGGAGTGAATCAACAGAGCTCACACTGTCATGCAGGAAGTTGATCTATGGTCATTGATTTTTACTTTTTGTTTTTTGTTTTGTTTTGTTTTGATTTGGAGATTGAGAGATGGGACTGGCTAGATTTCCTATGCCGACTAAGAATCCCTAAGCCTAGCTGGGAAGGTAACTGCATCCACCTTTAAACACGGGGTTTGCAACTTAGCTCACACTCGACCAATCAGGTAGTAAAGACAGCTCACTAAAATGCTAATTAGGCAAAAACAGGAGGTAAAGAAATAGCCAATCATCTATCCCCTGAGAGCACAGTGAGAGGGACAATGATCGGGATATAAACCCAGGCATTCGAGCTGGCAGTGGCTACCTTCTTTGGGTCCCCTCCCTTTGTGTGGGAGCTCTGTTTTCACTTTATCTTGTAACTGCACTCTCTTCTGGTCCATGTTTGTTACGGCTGGAGCTGAGCTTTTGCTGGCTGTCCACCATTGCTGTTTGCTGCCGTGGCAAACCCATTGCTGACTTCCATTCCTCCGGATCTAGCAGGGTGTCCACCGAGCTTCTGATCCAGGGAGGTGCCTGTTGCCGCTCCCAATTGGATTAAAGGCTTGCCATTATTCCTGCATGGCTAAGTGCCCGAATTCGTCCTAATTGAGCTGAACACTAGTCACTGGGTTCCACGGTTCTCTTCTGTGACCCACAGCTTCTAATAGAGCTGTAACACTCACTGCATGGCCCAATATTCCATTCTTTGAAATCCATGAGGCCAAGAACCCCAGGTCAGAGAACACAAGGCTTGCCACCATCTTGGAAGCAGCCTGCCACCATCTTGGGACCTCTGGGAGCAAGAACCCCCTGGTAACAAGATGGGGTCTCATTCTGTCACCCAGGTTGGAGTGAAGTAGTGCAATCTCAGCTAATTGCAACTTCTACCTCCCAGGCACAAGTGATCCTCCCATCTCAGCCTCCCAGGTAGCTGGGACCACAGGTGGGCCCCACTACACTCAGCTAATTTTTTGTATTTTTGGTAGAGACAAGGTTTTGCCATGTTGCCCAGTCTGGTCTTGAACTTCTGAGCTCAGTCAGTCCCTGCACCTTGACTTCCCAAAGTGTGATATTTTTATATCTTGTCATTTTACATCATCCTTATATCATAAGCTATTTTTTAAATTGTTGATGTAGAGTTTCCCAAGAAGACGATTATACTCTTGTAAAAGAGCTAGCTTTATGCACTCTTTATCATTCTTATGTGTCCAATTTATTTTGTCTAATTGCATTGGCTAATACCTCTATTACAATGCTGAAGAGCAGCTAAGCTAGTAGGCATCCTTGCAATGTTTCTCAGGATGATGGAAATGACTCTAATGTTTTTCCATTAAGTAATATACTGTGCTTATGATAATGGTATATATAGCTCACCAAGTTTTGTAATATACAATCCCATTGAATTCCCCAAATGTTAGAAACAATTGTGATAATAATGGTGTTGGTGATGATGACAATAATGTTAATGATGACTATTGACTGACTAAATTTTCATTTAATTCTATCATGGTCAGATAATATATTCTGTGTGATTTGAATGCATTGGCATTTATTGACATGTGTTTGATAGACTTTCTTTATGGTGCATCTTGGTAAAGGTTCAGTGTCTACTTGAAGAGAATATGTTTTCTGCTGCTATTAGATAAAATGTTTTATAAATATCAGTTTGTCAGGTTGATTGATTGTGTTGAAGTTTTCTATATTCTCACTGATTTTCAGTCTAATTGTCTATGAAGTATTGAGATAGTTAAGGGTGTTTACATTTCATATTACAATACTGAATTTTTCTCCTTTATATTTAACATGCAGATGGTGTTTAGACTCATAAGAATTTTGGATTGTTATATCTTCTATTGAATTGGCTTTTTAGATAAAATAACTTTCTTTATTTCCTGACAGCACTCTTGCTCTGCAATTTACTTTGTCTTATAGTAGTATAGCTACTTCAACATTCTTTTTATTTGTGTTATCATGGTACATATTATTTTATATCCATTTGCTTTTAATCTGTGTCTTCACATTGTCTTATACATAGCATATAGTAGTGGTTGCTTTCTTATACAATCTGACAACTTCTGCCTTTTAAATTAGGTGTTTAGATTATTAACATTTAATGTGGTTATTGATGTTTGGATTTAAATCTACCACATTGCTATTTCTTTTCAACTTTATGATCTGCCTTTGTTCCTTTTTTTCCTATTATTTTCTGCTAAATTATATTATCTTCATTTTAAAAATATATTCTTTGTATTATCACCATTGCCACTGCCTCCACCCTAGACACAAGCAGGGTCATCTTTGTCCTATAATCTTTATTAGCTTTCTAACATGTTTAGAGCCTCTCTTCTAACATCTTTGCTTCTACTCTTGCCTATCAAAACTTTTGCCCTATGTACGACTGTAAATTTCATCACATTACCTACTCAGACAAATTATTACATGGTCTTTCATTATAATTCAATTGGAAGTGCTTATGTAGCCTAAAGGCCATATATGCTCTTGCTCTTGGCTTACTCTACAACCTCATTTCCTTCAAATGCAGTTCCAGGATCTGCCATGGATACCAAAACTCATGGATGCTCCAGTTCCTGATATAAAATGGTTTATTATTTGCAAATAGCTTATGTACATCTTCCTGTATATTTAAAATCATCTTTAGATTACTTATATCTAATACAATGAAGCTGCTATATAAATAGTTGAGATGATGTATTGTTTAGGGTACAATAACAAGAAAACAGCCTGCATATGTTCAGTACAGATACAATTTTTTTTTTTTAATTTATGGCTGGTCGAATCCATGGATGTGGAACCCATGAATATGGACGGCCAACTGTATTATTATTCATTCTGCTTCAACCACACTCTGTCATTCTTCTCATCAAACACTGTAAAAATGCAAATGCTTCCATTTCAAGTTTTACACTCACAATTCCTTCGACTTTCTCCTAGATGTTTTCCTTGCTTGCTGTCTTATTTTGTTTCTTTAGTTCTTCAGATGCCCCTTCTTCAGGAAGTCTTTTCCTGATAATTGCTATCCAACCCATGTTCCCTCAATTTATACTTGACACCTCAGCTATATTTTAGTTTATAAAACAACATTTATCTCAAACTGGCTTCACATTATGTACTTGTTATTTATTTAAATCTCCCTCCCTTGCTAGAAAGTTAGCTTTTAAAGGGGCCTGGATTTAATCTGTTTTGTCTATTGTGCCATCTCCTGGAACTAGATTAGTGTCCTTGAATATAGCCAACATTCAAAAACAAAATTAAATGAATGCAGGCTTTCTCTATGTGACTTCAAGATGGCTTCCTTCAGGTCTATAGTCAAATGGTTCTAAATCAACAACCCTTATGGAAATGTGATGTCTGTTTCTTAACATCCAAAGGCTCTGATTGGCCATTTTGCATCAGACATCTCTTCCCTGAACTCATTATTCTGAGTTATGACTGACATTCTGTATCAGTTCTCCACTTCCTAATCAAAAGGATTGAGCACATGTGACACAGAGTGGGAGAATGGAGAGCCTCACACTGTAGGCAGATCACACTCCCCTCACACATAAAAGATCTTCTCTTTTTATATGTCACATTTTTTTCTGTGATTCCTTTTTTTTCTCGTACATTTCATTGAATAGAGATTTATATACAGGTATTTTTCCCCAAACTCAGTGAATATATACTCTTTTTATTTTCTCACTCTAAAGATGAAATCTGTCAGGATATTTTTCTCAGATTTTCAGCTACAAGGCTGTTTGCTATAAATTTCAATCACTCATTTGGTGTGATCCAGCAGGCTGGAATCTAAGCAGTGCCTGCAGGTGAACTATATCTCAGCTTAGTTACTTATTTTATTCAGGAAAGCCTCTACATGAAATATGAGATTTCAGTATCTAATATTCTGCTTACTCTGGCTACTGCTCCATGGGAAGCATGGATACAGTATGGAGTCTTTCTACAATTACCTGAATTTCTGTATAATATACCGCTCATTAATGTTGAGCTTCCAAAGGCAACTGATTCTATAATCTGGTTGACATACAGAGAAGAAAATATTTTTAATTTAAGTGAAATTTTCTGCATCTATGGGACTTCTTTTCCTTTTCCAGTGAAAGACAGTTGTAGTGTGGTATCAAGGACCTGAACTTGGGAATCAGATTTTCTAGGTCTATATGTGTTTTATTATTTACTATCTCTGCAAATATAATCAACTTAATTAACCTCTCTGTATCCTAACTTTCCTCATCTACAAAAGGAAATTGTAAAATAACTGTCCAGTCATATGTTTCTTAATGATGGAGATACATTCTGAGAAATGCATCCTTAGGGGATTTTGTCTTTATGTGAACAACATGGAGTATACTTACACAAATCTAGGTGGTACAACCTACTACACGCCTACTACCTATCCTATGCAGAGGCTATACCTACTATACACATATTATTATATTGTACAGCCTCTTTCTCCTAGGCTACAATCCTATACAATATGTTATTGTATGGAATACGATAGGCAATTGTAACACAATGGCTATGTATCTGTATATTAAACATATATAAACATAGAAAAGGACAGTAAAAATTGGTATAGAAGATTAAAAATAGTATAACTACATAGGGCATATACTGTGAATAGAGGTTGCAGGACTGAAAGTTACGCTGGGTGAGTCAGTGAGTGAGTGGTGAGTGAATATAAAGGCCCAGTGCATTACTGTACACTACTATAGACTTTATAAACACTATACATTAGGACACACTAAATTTATAAAAATATTTTCTTTCTTCAATAATAAATAAACCTGAGCTTACAGTAATATTTTTACTTTCTATAAATTTTAATTTTGAAAAATTTGTGACTCTTATGTCACTAAAACACAAATCCATTTTACAGCTGTATAAAATATTTTAATATACTTATTCTATACACTTCTTCTGTTTTTAATCTGTTTCTACTTTTTAAACATTTTTGTTAAAAGCTAAGACATAAATACATACATTAGCTTAGGCCTATATCATCAATATTCCTGTCTTCTACCTCCACATCTTGTCCTACCGGAATCTCTTCAGAAGCAATAGCACTTCTGTAATATCAATGCCTTCTTCGGAATAACTCCTGAAGACCCTGCCTGAGGCTGCTTTACCATTAACTTTTTTTTTTAATAAGTAAGAGTACTCTCCAAAATAATGATAAAAAGTATAATAAATACTTAAACCAATAGCATAGTCATTTATTATTATTACCGATTATTGTATATGGAGGCTAACTGAATGTGCTGCACTTTCATAGGTCTGGCAGTACAACAGATTTGTTTACAGCAACATCACCACATATATGTGAATAATCAATGTGCTACAACATTACAGTGGCTATGACATTACTAGGCAATAGGAATTTTTCAGCTCTATTATAACTTTATAGGACCACCGTTGTATAACTGTTCACTGTTGAGGGAAATGCTATTATGTGGTGCATGATTGTCCTTATATCATACAAAAGAGAAAGTAATGGGAAGAAAAAAACATTATTTTTAACCAAACCTACTGAGATTGCACCTTGTACCAGTTACTGTCCTAAATGCTTTATAAGCAAAATAATTAATCTTCGGCCGGGCGCGGTGGCTCAAGCCTGTAATCCCAGCACTTTGGGAGGCCGAGACGGGCGGATCACGAGGTCAGGAGATCGAGACCATCCTGGCTAACACAGTGAAACCCCGTCTCTACTAAAAATACAAAAACTTAGCCGGGCGGGGTGGCAGGCGCCTGTAGTCCCAGCTACTCGGGAGGCTGAGGCAGGAGAATGGCGTGAACCCGGGAGGCGGAGCTTGCAGTGAGCTGAAATCCGGCCACTGCACTCCAGCCTGGGTGACAGAGCGAGACTCCGTCTCAAAAAAAAAAAAAAAAAATAATTAATCTTCTTACCAATCCTATGAGGTGGTAAGTTCTAAGGCTTTAGATCAGTGATTTAACATTCTGTTCACATGAGAGAGTATTGCAAAAATAATTCAAAAAACAAATTTTGCTATATTAATACTAGAAAGGCTTATGTCACATTTATCATCTAATGCAAGTGGACTGAGGTGCTTTGTCTCATATAAACATGCAAACCAAGATGCCATCGTTTCAGAAAAGGGTTTCTCAACCTTGGTACCATTGATATTTGATTGGATAATTTTACTTTTTAGAGGGCATGAGGATGGGGGAATGGGAGAGGACTTTCTTTGCAATGATGAAAATGTTTTAAAATTAGATTGTGGTAATGGTTTCACAGCTCTGTACATATACTAATGACCATGGAATTGTTCACTTTATTTTTTTTATTATTTATTTATTTTATTATACTTGAAGTTCTAGGGTACATGTGCACAACATGTAGGTTTGTTACATAGGTATACATGTACCGTGTTGCAGTGCTGCACCCATTAACTCATCATTTACATTAGGTATTTCTCCTAATGCTATCGTGACAATTGTCCTGCACATTGCATGATGTTTATGAGGGTCCCAAGCTTTTATCCATTAGAGTCCAGTAGTATCATCCCAGTTTTCATAAACACAAATTTCTCCACATGCAGTCAGGTGATCCCTGGGTGGAAAAGGGAAATTATGTCATTGGGAATCATTGATTTAGAAATTATAGCATTCACCATCACTGGATTTTTTGGGAGGTGAGAGGTTTGGCTGGCAAATAAGTCATATTTTACCCTTCCTCCAGGAAATCTAGTAATTATATTTTTTCAGAGAGAAGAATGAAATGAAGTTCAGTAAACAAATGGCTGTGGATTTTTGGGTTTTTGTTTGTTTTTGTTTTGTTTTGGTTTTTGCCAAAATCTGCCTTTCTGGTGATTAACTACCAATTTCACTCTTTTTTCCTCTCACACATTGAACATACTCTGTTTACAAAGGAGGCATTTAAAATTTTGTTACTAACAGCATCCAGCTCGGTCCTGGTTCTGTGAATAATACACATTATTCTGCATCAGGCATAAAAGTGCCTTCACAGTTCAGTAACCTTTGAATTCAAAAGACATTTCTTGCTCTGCCCACCCTCCCCCAACTAATATACAGTAGCAGAACAGAGGCAGCTTAACCAATAAATAATTCATTTGAAAAGGAGAAGAATGGGAAACACAGATCACAGATTGTTGAAAATAACAGTGAATGATATGAGGAAAACTTTTTGATTAGACTTTGTTTTCCTTTTTTTTTCCCTAAAACATTTATTTTGGGTTCAGGGGTACATGTGCAGGTTTTTTATATAAATAAAGTAGTGTCATGGGTGTCATGTATTTAGCCTAGTACCCAGATAGTTATTTTCTTTATGATCCTCTCCTTCTTCCCATCATGCAGCCTCAGGTAAGCCCTGGTGTCTATTGTTCCCCTCTTTGTGTTCATGTGATCTCATCATGTAACTCCCACTTAAAAGTGAGAACATCTGGTGTTTAGTTTTCTCTTCCTGAATTAGTTTGTTATGAACAATGGCCTCCAGTTCCATCCATGTTCCTGAAAAGGACATGATCTCGTGTGCTTTTATGCCTGGGTAGTATTCCACGGTGTATATATACCACATTTTCTTTATTCATTCTATCATTGATGAGCATTTATGTTGATTCTCTGCCTTTGCTATTGTGAATAGTGCTGCAGTGAACATCCGTGTGTGTGTGTCTTTATGACAGAACAATTTATATTTGTGTGGGTATATACTCAGTAATGGGATTACTGGGTCAAATGGTAGTTCCGGTTTTAGGTCTTTAAGGAATTGCCACGCTGTCTTTCAGAATGATTAAACTAATTTATACTTCCACCGACAGTGTATAAGCATTCTCTTTTCTCAGCAACCTCTCCAGTATGTTATTTTTTAACTTTTTAGTAACAGACATACTGAATGGTGTGAGATGGTATCTCATTGAGGTTTTGATTTGCATGTCTCTAATGATCAGTGTTACTGAGCTTTTTTTCACATGCTTGTTGGTCACATGTATGACTTCTTTTGAAAAGTGGCTATCCATGTCCTTTGGCTACTTTCTAAATAGGTTATTTTGTGTGTGTGTAAATTTGTGTATGTTCCTTATAGATGCTAGATATTGACTTTTGTCAGATGCATAGTTTACAAATATTTGCTCCTAATTTGTAGGTTTTTTGTTTACTCTGATGATAGTTCCTTTTGCTATGTAGCAGATCTTTAGTTTAATTAGATCCCATTTGACAATTTTTGCTTTTGTTGCAGTTGCTTTTGGCATTTTCAACATAAAATCTTTGCCAGTTTCTATATTCAGAATACTATTGCCTAAGTTGTCTTCCAGGGTTCTTAGAGTTTTGGGTTTTGCATTTATGTCTTTAATCCATTTTGAGTTGATTTTTGTGTATGGTGGAAGGAAGAGGTCCAGTTTCGATCTTCTGCATTTGGTAAGGCAGTTATCTCAGCACCATTTAACCATTTATTGAATACGGAGTCCTTTCCCCATTGTTTTTGTTTACTTTTTCAAAGATCAGATAGTTCTCTGTGTGCAGTCTTATTTTTGAACTCTCTATTCTGTTCCATTGGTCTATGTGTCTGTTTTTTTTTTCACCAGTGCCATGCTGTTTTGGTTACTGTAGCACTGTAGTATACTATGAATTCAGGTAGCGTGGTGGCTCCTGGTCTATTTTTTTGCTTAGGATTGCCTTAACTATTTAGGCTCTTTTTTGATTCCATATACAATTTTAAATAATTTTTTTCTAGTTTTATAAAGAATGTCATTGGCAGTTTGATAGGAATAGCACTGATTCTATAAATTGCTTTGGGCAGTATGGCCATTTTAATGTTGATTCTTCCTATCCATGAGCATAGGATGGTTTTCTATTTGTTTGTGTCACCTCTGGTTTCTTTGAGCAATGTTTTGTAATTCTTATGGTAGAGATATTTCACCTCCCTGGTTAAATGTATTCCTAGGCATTTTTTTTCTCTTTGTGGCAATTGTGAGTGAGATTGCCTTCCTAATTTGGCTGTTGGCTTGAATGTGTCATATATGGGGATGTTAGTGGTATTTGTACATTGAGTTTGTATCCTGAAACTTTGCTGAAGTTGTGCATCAACTTAAGGAGCTTTTGGGCTGAGACTATGGGATTTTCTAGATATAGAATCATGTCATCTTCAAACAGGGATAGTTTTACTTCCTCTCTTCCTATTTGGATGCCTTTTGTTTATTTCTCTTGCCTGATTGCTCTGGCCAGGACTTCCAATATGATGCTGAGCAAGATAGATGAGAGGGGGCGTCCTTGTCTTGTGTGGGTTTTCAACAGGAATGCTTCTGGCTTTTGCCTGTTCAGTATGATGTTGGCTGTGGATTTGTCAGAGATAGCTCTTATTATTTGGAGGTACGTTTTTCCAATTGACGGTTTTAACACAAAGTGTGTTAAATTTTATTGAAAGCCTTTTCTGCATCTATTGAGATAATCATGTGGTTTTTGTCTTTAGTTCTGTTTATGTGATGGATCACATTTATTAATTTGCATATGTTGGACCAACCTTGCATCCCAGGGATAAAGCCAATGATCATGATGGGTAAACTTTTTGATATGCTGCTGGATTCAGTTTGCTGGTACTTTGTTGAGGATTTTCGCATCAATGTTCATCAAGAATATTGGCCTGAAGTTTTTTTTTTCTGTTTTGTTTTTGTTGTTGTGTCTCTGACAGATTTTGTTATGAGGATGATGCTGGCCTCATAGAATGAGTTAGAAATAAATCCCTACTCCTCAATTTTTTGGAATATTTTCACTACGAATGGCACTAGCTCTTCTTTGGACATCAGTTAGAATTCAGCTACAAATCCATCTGGTACAGAACTTTTTTTTTTTAGTTTAATAGGCTATTTATTACTGATTCAATTTCAAAGCTTGTTATTAATCTGCTCAGGAATTCAATTTTTTCTGTTTCAGTCTTGGGGTGTTGTATGTGTCCAGCAATCATTTATATCTTCTACGTTTTCCAGTGTGTATACATAGAGGTGTGCGTCATAGTCACTGATGATTATTTTTATTTCTATGGGGTCAGTGGTAACATCCTCTTTATTTCTAATCGTATTTGGATCTTCTTTCTTGGCTTCATGATTATTCTAACTAGTGTTCTTTTTTATTAATTTTTTTCATAAAAGCAAACTTCCGAATTCATTGACCTTTTGAATGGTTTTTCATGTCTCCATCTCCTTCCGTTCAGTTTTGATTTTGCTTATTTCTTGTCTTCTGCCAGCTTTCGGGTTGATTTACTCTTATTTCTCTCGTCATTTTTGTTTTTATGTTAGTTTGTTAGCTTGATACCATTCTAACTTTTTAATGTATGTGTTTAGTTTCCCTCTTAATACTCCCTTAGCTGTGTCCGAGAAATTCTGATACATTGTGTATTTGCTCTCATTAGTTTCAAAAACTTCTTGATTTCTGCTTTAATTTCATTGTTTACTCAAAAGTCATTTAGGAGCAAGTTTAATTTCCATGTAATTGTATGTTTTGGAGCAATTTTTAGTTGGGAATTCTATTTTTATTCCACTGTGGTCCAAGGGAGTGGCTGGTATGATTTTGGCTCTTTTGCATTTGCTGAGGATTATTTTATGTCTGAGTGTGTAGTCGATTTTAGAGTATGTGGCAGTGAGAAGAATGTATATGCTGTTGTTTTGGGGTGAAGAGTTCTGTAGGTATTTATGAGATTCATTTGGTCCAATATGAGTTCACGTCCTAAATATATTTGTTAATTTCCTGCCTTAATCATCTGTTTAATACTGTCCGTGGGGTGTTAAAGTCTCTCACTATCATTGTGTGGGAGTCTAAATCTCTTTGAAGGTCTCTAAGAACTTGCTTTATGCATCTGGGTGCTCCCATGTTGGATGCACATCTGTTTAGGATAGCTGGGTCTTCTTGTTGAATTGAACCCTTTACCATTACGGTATATCCTTCTTTTTCTTTTTTGATCTTTGTCGGTTTAATACTTGGATTCTTTTTCTTCTTGTACATTATTCTTTATGACTATGGTTTCAACTTCTGGGATACTCTTCCAGGTCTATCATCTTCGTCAGTCACATCTAAAGTGTCATGCCTGGCTATGCCATCCTTACAGTTTGCTCAGTTTTTCTATATTGCTTCTCTTTTGAAGCTCATGAAATAGTCAGAAGCTTGTTAGACAAGGTTTATTGTTTCTTTGGCACTGAAATTCCCTCAAAATCTCAACAGGCTTCTTACCTATTTACTCCCTATCAATTCTATGTACCATTAATCGTACTCACTATTCTTTTCTAGAAAAGTTCTCAATTCTGCTTAATATTTCTGATTACGTGCCTCTATGCCTCCCTGTTTACTGCATGTTTTAAAACTTTTCTAAATTGGAAGTTGTTTGGCTTAGAGATACCATATTCTTATTTTAATCTCTCATAAGTATAACAATTCAGAAGGCAATGAAAAAATCAATTAATAATTGTCAATGATTACACACACACACACACACAAGCATTAGAAAATTATAGGTGGAGTTAGTGAGATGGTAGCAGAAGCATCAAATATTCACACTTCAGGCTTACAATTAAAAAATACTAAAGTTAAATAAAAAGAAAGCATCACTGCTAGTATTTGCAAACATTGTCAATGACCTAGACTGTTGGGGTCCATGCCGGGGGTGGTGGAGAATGAAAGAACACACAAAAGACAAAGACACACAGAGAACATGGCGGCCGTACTCAGAGCCTCTGTCTTACTTTATTTATACTCTATAAACCCCACATCAGCAGAAAGAATGTAATGTAAAACAAACTTTCTTTTCCCACATGTAACCTTTTACTCAGTTCCTTGTTTTTATGCTCTTCCGTATTTGCCCGCCTTCTTGGCGCCTACGGGAGTTCATTAAAAGTTCAATTGGAGATACTGTCCTTGAGCCCTATCTATTCTCAGCATACTGTTTTCAAAGGCCCCTGCACTAGACACCAATATGAGGAAAATTTGGTAAATGCAGAAATGATGTAACATGGCTGAAAGAAGAGAAAAATGGTTAAACTAAAGCTCAGTTCCTAAAAATCAATAGGCAAACGTCACAGAGACCTCATTATCTGCTTAGCAATACAAGGATATGTTTAGACAGGAATGAATATATTTGAAGTATACAGCTATAAGAAAGAAAAAATATTTTGAATAAATTATAGATACTGAGAGATAGCATTTCCATTATGACTATGGAAATGACTCCCTAGCAGAGGAACAGAGAGGAAAATTTTCTGCTTTTTTAAAAGAAAGACAGTGATACATTGGTGGACAACTTCTCTGGAGTGGTTATCTCAAAGAATATATATTGAAACTTTATTTTTATGAAACATGTTTTGCATTGAACAGATACTTTTATAAAATACTTAAAAATTACTAAAAATATAAAAAGGCATTTAAAGTATAACCTAATTTTATTATTTATTCAAAATACATAAAATTACCATCATATTGCTATAATTGCTTTCCAAATTATCATTCCCATCTTCTGTCCTGACCTTCTTGTGTACCAGTGACAGTTTTACAACTGGCACTGGTTTGTACCTTACACTATTAGAGAAAAATATTTAGGTTGTGGTAATATTCATTGCCCTCAAAGTCTGGTTTATAGCAGTTGGCTGTATTCTTGCAGGGTGAAGTTGTATTGTATACTACCAAAATGTTCTATATTGATTCTCTTACAAAATGCAGGAAGATTATAACCTAGGGATGTTGTAAATTAGCTGTCATTAAAAGCAGTCCCCAAATTGATAAACAAATATTAGTATTAAAGGAGAGGATACACTACATACTTTGGAAACATTAAAGAGTAAAAAGACAATACAACAGACAAACTTAAGCATATACTTCATCAACTTAGATGAAAGGAGCCATTTGCTAAAAAACCAAAACTAGCATAACTCATCAATAATAAAATTAAAAACCTGAACCATTCTATAACTATTGAGGAAATTACATTTGTAGTAGAAACATCCAAAAAGAGAAATCTCTTTGCCTATTGAAAAAAACAAACTTTATAAAATCTCGTCCAGAAAATAGAAGACAAAAATACTTCTCAACTCATTTATGAGTCTTCTATTGCCTTGATACCAAAACGACATAGTACTAGAAACAACTCAATTCTAGAAATATATTTTTAAAGGACAAATAGAGATTGTTCTGGGAATGTAAGGCTGGTTCTGTATTTGAAAATTGACTAATTCTATCTGCCATATTAACAGTCTAAAAATTAAAAAAAAAGATTATGTTAATTGATCAGAAAATTACTTGCCAAAATTCAACATGCATTTCTGATAAAACTGGGAAATATCAAATTGGGAATGGAAGACAACTTGATCAACTTGAAAAACAATGTTCATAAAAAATATCTACAGCTAGTGATGCAGCAGCAGCCCATCTGGAGCTGCTGCTGCAGGGGAGACAAGGCCCGGGCTGCTACATGTTCCTTGGAGCCAGAGGGAACCAGGAACAGGTGGATGTCCTGCCCCCTTCCAAGTTGGTGTGGTGGAAGCCTGTGCTCCCAGGCACAGCTGCAGCCACCCAGAGGTGGGTGTGGACCCACGGGTGTACCCCTGCAAGCTTGAAAGTGCCTGCTCCGGTTGCCTGGTCTCCCCATGCTCCCAGTGCACATTTGAATTTCAGAGCAAAGTTGAGGCTGAGCCCAGGCACTGTCACAACCCAGCTGGGTGTGCATGTGCTCTGGGTGGCACTGACATGCCAATATCCTGCTGCCTCAGCTCCCTCTGGACTTTGGGCACTGATGAGCATGCAATGGAGGCCAAGGAGGGGCTGAGGGCAGCTCTGCATGGACCTGCAGGTGTCCCTTGGCACAAACAACCTAGGGGCCATGGATGACATTTAGAGGAGAGAAAGAGACAGATAGGCTCTGGGCAGAAAGGGGAATGTCCATAGTGAAGCACCACCTTCAAGCCAGGGAAGGCTGAATCCTGTTGGCCAGACTGCCAGTTCTGTGGCCTGGAGATAGAACTTAGATGCATTATTTCCAGGCCCACCCATGGCCACTCATGGACCAATCAGCCTATACTTCTTATCTTCTGAAGTCTATTAAAAACCCCAACTCAGCCAGATTCGGGCAGATGGGATGACCTGCCTGCAGAGAGGATCTACCCACTTCTTGTCTCCTGAGAACTGTGCTGTCTGTCGCTCAATAAAGCACCTGTTTGCCTTGTGCACCCTCCAGTTGTCTGCCTACCTAATTCTTCCTGGATGTGGGACAAGAACTCGGGACTCACCAAATGGTAAGACGGAAAGTGCTGTAACACAACCAGGACTGCAACATGCCCCCATGCTAGCCACATTGAGGGTGACAAGAAGGAGAGAAGAGCTGTGTCCCTTTGAGGACTTAGGAGCTCCCCAAGCTGCAACACCCTCTCTGGGTCTCTGTAGTTCCTGGTATCATCAAGCTTACAGGTGGCCCTGCATTCCCTGGTGCCGACAACAGAAATTGCAGTATGCCTGGTCTATCTGCAGACTCACAGGGAGCTCACACCCATGTCAGTGCCTGGAGCTTCTTGCCCCACCGCAGCCAGTATACCTGGCTGTGCATAGTGGTCAGACCCTGGGCTTGCTCACTCATCCACCCCTCACTGCTTCGCATCTGGTTCACCCTTGACAGTCATAAAATTAGGGCTGGTAGTGTCAGCCTAGTGCAGCCTGCCAGGCTGAGTGGGCAGAACAAGCCCAGTGGGTCCAAGCAAAACTTGGGCAAAGGCACCACTGGTCACAGAGGTTTCTGGCTGCTGAAGCAACACCCCGAGGATCTTATGTCACTAGTATTGTACTTAATGGTGAAAGACTGAATATTTTCCCCCTAAGATAGGGAAAAAAACAAGGATGTCATTGTCACCACTCCTATTTAACTTTGTAGAGGAAAGTTTATCCAGTGGATTAAAGAAAGAAAAATAACTACAAAATATATAGATCAGAAAAAAAGAAAACCACATTTATTTGCAGATGGCATGATTACCTATTGAGAAATTCTCCAGGAATCCTTAAATTACTTGAACTAATGAGTGGGTTTAGGAATGTAAAGACAACACATGAAAATCAATTATGTTTCTATATATTAGCAACTTAAGTGCCCACGAACAGAAGAATAAATAAAACAAATGTGGTGTATATACACAAATGAGTACATTCAGCCATAAAAAAGAGTGAGAGCCTGTCATTTGCAGCAACATGGATAAAACTGGGGGTCATTATGTTAAGTGAAATAAGTCAGGCACAGAAAGACAAATTTTGCATGTTCTCACTTATTTGTGGAAGCTAAAAATTAAAATAGTTGAAATCATTGAGATAGAGAATGAAGGAAGATTACCAGAGGCTGAAAGGAGTCTGGGGTGAGTAGTGGTCATGGTTAGTGGGTACAAAAAATTGAAAGAATGAATCAAACCTAGCATTTGGTAGCCCAACAGAGTGACTATGGTTAAAAATAGTTTAATTGTACATTTTAAAATAACTAAAACATATAATTGGATTGTTTGTAACACAAAGAATAAATGCTTGAGGTGAAGGATACCCCATTTACCCTCATTATGCATTGCATGCCTGTATCAAAATATCTCATGTAACCCATATATATATATGCACACATATTTGTAATACCCACAAAAGTTAGAAATTAAAAAAAATTACATACTGTGTGATTCCATTTGTATGACATTTTCAAATAGACAAAATATAGTGTGAAGATATCAGTGATTGCCAAGGGTTGGGGAGGTTGTGATTACAAAATGTTCTCATAACATAGATTTTTGGGGGTGATGGAAAATTTTTATGCTAATTGTGGTGGTGAATGGTGGTAATCTGTAACTGCGTTAAAACTTACAGGAGTGGTATCATCCCCACCAATCTGAAAAAAGAGAAAAGTCAGTCAGAGTGTAAATCTCACACAATTGTGAGGTTTTATAAGTTTTTTTAGAGACAAAGAAGATCTTTGGGCAAATATCTGCTATTTAATGTCAACGGATGGGGCAGTTGCAAGGTTGGTACTGCCCCGCACGGTAATAAAAAGACCTTGCATTTTTGTGTTAGCTAATGCTTATAAGTGTCACATAGATAATTTTTAATTCAGTCCACATCATTGATTCATGCTTTGCCTGAAGGCATCTCATCTGGGGGAGAAAGTCTTAATTCTTCAGAGAGACTCTCATGTTAGGGATTTAAGGTTTTGACTGGTAAATAGATTCTTGGTCAGGTTGGCCTTTGGCTTGCTTGAACCACATCACATATTTCTCTTACATAATAAATACTGACCTTCTTGACAGTTTACAATTGAGCTCATCTAGAAGCATCTTATTAAAAAGGATCAGAATTTAATACAGCAGGATTTCACTTCCAAATTACATACTGCCTGATTGCTAAAAGGTCCCAAATGTTAGCCAGAGTGTTTTTGAAATTGAAGTCTATGCCAGTTTAAAACTACAATGCATTCAACATTTTTAAAGTCCTTATTTTAGAACATTTAGTTTTAAAAGTTCTGACCATGTATCATTTCGAGGTAGTAAAAATTCCTATTGTTTTTAATAAACATTACTTTATTCAAATACAACAAAAAATTTCAAAGGAAAAATAAGAACCCTATTCAAGCTAGCAGCATAAACACACAAACACACACACACGCACACGCACACATACATATATAACATATTTTCAGTCAGATAGGATACAAAACTATATAGAACCATCCTCATAGAAGGCTAAAATCCTGTTTTAGGTGATCTTAACAGGCACACTAACTGGCTGCTTGTATCACATAGGGCTCCTTATAAAATCTAGAAAAATCAATAAGGATGAAAAAAGAGATATAACTCAACAATGTGAGGAATATCCAAACAGAGCCTGCAACCATCACAAAGATACTAAAGAAATACTACATGAAAATAACATTTTAATATTCAACAACTTAGAATTCTTTGAAAAAATATATCAAAACTCACCCAAGGTAATATAATGTGAGTAGCTCTATAACCATTTAAAAATTGAATTTTTAATTAAAGAGTTCCAAAAAAGGAAATCTTTATGCCCAGATGGTTTTAGTAGCTCAATTTAGCAAACATTTAGGGAAGATATTAACACAAATGTCTACAACCTTTTCTAGAATATAGAAAAAGAGAAAACTTCCAATCCATTTTATGAGGCCAGTGGTTCTCTAATAAAAAAACCAACCTCAGCATAAAAAGCAAGCAAACAAAATCACTCATGAACATGCATACACAAAGCCTTAACAAAATTTTAGCAAACTGAATCCAACAATGTATAAAAACAATAATATACCATAACTATATTGGGATATTTATTCCCAATATGCAAAGCTGGTTCTGTATTCAAAAATCAATCATTGCAGTCCACCATTACAACAGGTGAAAGTAGAAAAGTCACATGATCATATCAACTGAAACCAAAAAGGCATTTCACAAAGTTTGGTACTCATTTATGATTAAAAATTTTCATTATACTGGAATAGAGAGGAATTTAATGGTGAAAGACTGAATACCTTTCTTGAAAATCAGGAACAAGGCATGATTATTCTCTCTCTCCACTCTGTTTGGCATAGTACTGGCATTTCAGGCACTACAATAAGACAGAAAAAAAAAATGCATGCCAGATTTGAAAGAAAGAAATAAAATGGTCTCTCTTGGCAGACAAGATGATTTTCTATGTAGGAAACCCCGAGGAATCTACACAAGTAGAAACCAAATGGATTTATGTGAGTTAAATAAAGTCACAAGACATATGATCAACAAAAATCAATCATATTTTTAGATAGCAAAAATGAACAAGTGTAAACAGAAATTAAACCCACAATGCCATTTATAGTTTTTCCAAAAAATGTTATATTAGATATAAGCCTAACATGGCATGTACAGATTCTGTATGATAAAAATAATAAAATGCTGATGGAAGAAATTAAAGAACTACTTGAAGAGTCATGATGGATGTGATTTGGAACACTCAACACAGTAAAGTTGTCAATTTTCTCTAAATGAATTTATGAATTACACAAGTACAATATCTCAGCATATTTATTGTATACATAGAAAAGTTTATCCTAAAATTTATATAGAAAGGCAAAACTCAAAAATAGCCAAAACAATTTTAATTTTAATAAATGGTGCTAAGCAAAAATGGATTGTAGATTAAAGTGTAAAACTATAAAACTTCTAAGAAAATAATATAGTAGAAAATATTTGGGAACTAGAACTTAGCAAGGAGTTCTTAGACTCAGCATCAAAAGCAAGTACCGTAAGTGGAATGATTGATAAATTGGAACTTATCAAAATTAAAACCTTTTACCTTGAGAAAAAAATGAAAAGATAAGCTGCATGGTGGAAGAAATATTTTCAAGTCACATATCTGACAATAGATATAAAATACGAAAGACTCTTAAAACTCAGTGAAACAAACAAAATAATCCAGGCAGAAGGTGGGTAAAATACACGCACAGACACTTTACTGAAGATTATATGGCAAATAAAAATATGAGAGACGTTTAACTTCCTTAGCAATTAAAGAAATGCAAATTAAAACCATAATGAAATATTACTAAAACTTTTTCAGAATGGCAAAAATAAAAAATATCAAATAGTGGTGAGGATTTGGAGCAAGTGGGTCACTCATACATTGCTTTGGGGAATATAAATAGCACAGTCACTTTGGGAAACAGACAGTCAGTTATTTTTGAAACTAAACATGGACTTACCATACAACCTGGCAATTGCATTCTTGGGCATTTGTCACAGAGAAATGACAAATAATTTTCACCCAGGGCCTTGTAAACAAATGCTCTTAGTAGCTTAATTTATAATATCTATAAACAGGAAACTACCCAAATGTCCTTCAGTGGATGAACAGCTAAACAATGATAAATTCATACATGCCATGAAGCACTACTCAGTAATAAACCAGGAATGAGCTATTCACACACCTAAGAACTTGTGTAAACCTAAAGGAAATTATGCTTAGAGAATAAAAGAAGCCAGTCTTAAAAACAAGCATACTGCAGGGATCCATTTTTGTAATACTTATGAAATATAATGACATAATTATAGAGAAGAAAAACTGATCAGTGGCTGCCAAGTGATAGGAGTGAGGTGGGAGGGGATAGGTGTGTCTACAAAGGGGTAAAACAAGAAAGCCTTGTGGCAATGTACAGTTGAGTATCTTGATTTTGTTGGTGGGACACAAGGCTGCACATATGATAAACTGCACACACCCCTAAACACAGGGATGCCTGTGTACTGGTAAAATCTGAATAAGTACTATGGATTACACTAATATTGTCTTATTGGCTTTGATATTGTACGGTTGTATAGTTGTAGAAAGTATTAACTTTGGGGAAGACTAAATGAATTTGACCTGGGACTTCTCTATACATTTTCTGCAATGTCTTGTGGATAAGTAATTATTTCAAAATAAAAATTAAACATTACTTTCCTGGGGAGCATGTAAAATAATTTAAGAAAAATGAATATATTTTCCTGTAGAAAGTGTCAGGTATTAGGTGTCAGAACCTTAGCTTTTACTTAACATAGTGCACCTGAGTCTATCAATGGCCTTAATATGTATTTATAGTGCTATAGTAATGGCAGATTACATAACATGAAATGTTCCTGACCCTAGTAATTTTCATTCAACACTCATTTAACAAATGTGGCAGACACTAAAATGGTCTGTTAGATCTGTATGTACCAGGTTTGCCCACTAGGAGAGTGGTAGCCAAGAGCACATGCCTCCAGCATGTCCCATTATCCAGACACATTGCTTTGCTTTCCTCTTTAACCTACGCATCTTGAAATCTAGAAAGTATCTGTAGCATAGTTTTAAGGTTCAGAGTTATATTGAGGAAGACGTGATGTGAATCCATGTGACCTTTCTGTACATCCAGTTACATCCTGCTGTATATCCCTGTACAATGTCCTGTGACTCAATACTTATTTCAAAACAAAAATTGAATATGAAAACAAAAGTGCACTTTCCTGAATAAAGTATCTTTTGTGATAATGTTAAGAGTTTTAATCAGACAAAGGTAGATTCTAATTTGGGGCAGAGGATGGGAAAGCTGCTACTTAGACCACAATCTAGTTATTCAAGACTAGATTTCAAAAACTTCAAGAACAATTTTTGACACATGAAAACAAGCTCATCATCACTAGCCATCAGAGAAATGCAAATCAAAAACCACAATGATATACCATCTCACACCAGTGAGAATGGTGATCATTAAAAAGTCAGGAAACAACAGATGCTGGAGAGGATGTGGAGAAATAGGACCACTTTTACACTGTTGGTGGGACTGTAAACTAGTTCAACCATTGTGGAAGACAGTGTGGCAATTCCTCAAGGATCTAGATCTAGAAATACCATTTGACCCAGCCATCCCATTATTGGATATATACCCAAAGGATTATAAATCATGCTGCTATAAAGACACATGCACATGTATGTTTATTGCATCACTATTCACAATAGCAAAGACTTGTAATCAACCCAAATGTCCATCAATGACAGACTGGATTAAGAAAATGTGGCACATATACACCATGGAATACTATGCAGCCATAAAAAAGGATGAGTTTGTGTCCTTTGTAGGGATATGGATGCAACTGGAAATCATCATTCTCAGCAAACTATCGCAAGAACAGAAAACCAAACATCGCATGTTCTCACTCATAGGTGGGAATTGAACAATGAGATCACTTGGACACAGGAAGGGGAACATCACACACCAGGGCCTGTTGTGGGGTTGGGGGCAGGGGGAGGGATGGCATTAGGAGATATACCTAATGTAAATGATGAGTTAATGGGTGCAGCACACCAACATGGCACATGTACACATATGTAACAAACCTGCACGTTGTGCACATGTACCCTAGAACATAAAGTATAATTAAAAAAAAAAATTTAAAATTCTTAATCTTTAGTTCACTAAAACAACAACCTTTCTAAAACTCAGTTACCTAATTTCTAAAATAAAAATAATTATATTTAACCAAGAGAGTTGCTATCTCAGTTAAATGAAAAAAATTCATGTACAACATTTACAAGATGCCTGTGATGTATGCAATAAGTGCTATTATTGCTAAATAAATTTGCTATAATTTGTGTTATGTGCTAACTTGGCTGTGAGGGCCCTTGTATCTAACCTAAAGCAGATATCAATAAATTTGTCTGCCAAGGGCCAGAGAGTAAATAGTTTAGGGTTTGTGAACCATACAGTCTCTGCAGCAACTACTCGACTCTGCTGCTGTATTGCAAAAGCAGTCATAGATAATAGTAAGTGAATGAGCCTGTCTGCTGTCCCAATAAAACTTTTTTTGTGTGGACATTTAGTTTGCCAGCCTTACAAAAACAGGCACTGAACAATAGAATGATGGGGCATTGGGAGGAAGGTGGGACAAGGCTGTGGGTGAAAGTACAAAGTAAAAGCAATTCTATATCATCCATAACCAACAGCACAAAACACAGAGTGGTAAAACATAAAAGTTGCAAAAGTGAATGGAAGACCTTTGGTATTATGTTGAATTTAGAATTTGTCCTCTAATAAGTGATGGGGAGCCATTGGAAGGGTTTTGAAATTACTGAGCCCTGATCTAAAAAGATCATTAAGGAGATCTTCAGAACATGAACATTTCTTCTTTAGGTTCTGCTTCTATTGTAGGATGACATTTGAATAAAAGGGGGAAGAAAATCATTAGGTTATCTATAAAACAAATAGTGATTGCCAAATGTCTGGGGTAGAAAATTTCTTGGTGTGATTATGGGAGAGCAGGCTCATCTGCTTAAAAGTAACAAGTCAAGGAGTTATGAGACTTGCAGGTACTGTGGTGTGGTCCATAATGAGATCAACGAGGATCAATTTGGAGGACCTCATAAGTTATGTAAAGGTCTTTATGTTTTTTCTAAGTATGGTAGGATACTCTTAAAGTATTGAACAAGGAAGTGATCTGCTCTGATGTACAGTTTTTAAAAATCATGTTGGCTACTGTGGGGCAAAAATACAGGAAAAGCAGACTAATTAGAAAGCTATTTTAATACTCTAGGTGAGAGATAATGATAACTTAGAAGCATAAGAAGTTATAAGAAAGTAGAGTAGTAGTTTTTCACTGATGTAACTTTTAAAAATAATTTGTTAGAGGTGTGATTGGTTTCAGAAATCCACTTGGATTCTCATATATGCTGACTACTTGTTTTAACTTGAAGTGTTATTTTCCCCTATTTGACAATTTCCATTGGCATTTTCATAGAAAATTTACTGTTTTAATGTTAGCACTTGATCTTGTCTTTACTTCATTGTTTCCCTATCCCATATACATATTATCTTCCCTTTACACCATTATTTTTCTACTCTCCCTCTCTCTTTCTCTCTGTCTTTCACTCTCTCTCTCTCTATATATGTACTATATATACACATATATAAACACACACACATATATATACTATCTTCATGTCTCTCTCTATATACAAACACAAGTATATATACTATGTGCATGTCTCTACATAAACACATGTATACACATCAAATTATATTTGCTATAAGTTAGGTAGCTGGAGTTCTTGTGTCTCCACCAAATGTAGATCCTCCTTTGGAAATTACCACTGAGAATTAGTATTATTAAAATAGTAATTATACCTACATTTGGCTAATTTGAGAAGTAATTGCCCAATTTCAGCCACAATTAGTCACTTGGCTATATTTTTCAGGCACGATTTCATTATGATGAGAAACAAACAAACAAAAAATGTGTGTTAGCTGCTCCTTTTACGATCTGCCTACTAATGAGCCTTTCTTCTGCACATACTTTCTTCACTTGAGTACTTCAACAAAGCATTTAGCATCCCCTAGGGAATTTCTTGGACTAGTGCAATGGAAATAGTTTCCCCATGTTTGAAGATTTTAGATGTTTTATGAATAGCTATAGTTCATTGAAAAACAACTTCTTTGGGCTATCACCTTGTGGTAGAAAAAATAGTGAATCTTTTGATTATGAAAATATCAAAATGGGTTGTTTGTAATTAATCATCAGGTTTGTCTATGCCTCTACCTCAACAAAACAAGTGATTACAGAATTCAGCAGTAAAAAATTAAAAGCATCTTTTATACATATGACATTATATAGTAACTGCCTGAGTTCCATGTTCTTGGAAAACAGAAACAGTTAAAAAAAATTGCCCTTCACCCAATCCTTTTGTGCTTAGAAACCAACTAGTCACTGCAAAGGACCATCATGCCTTAATATTGTCCAAGATAAAATCTGTTTCCATCTTATCTCATGCCTTCTATAAGATTGGTGAATGCTTCCCTTATATACCTACCTCGATTAATCTCCAGGCTCCCCTTTCTTTTCTCTCAGATATTCTCATTAATGAACATTTACCTTATTGCAATAGCTTGAATAAAATCTATTTGTTTGGTGCATTTGTTTTTCACACAAAGTGGCATCTGTTTCTAAACCTAGATAACTAAGTAGGGAACAAAAATGTATTTTACTATTATGATAGAAACATTGGGGCTTATAGACTTATAATATGGGTGGTTAAATCTATAACAGACAATATTGAATAGTGAAATTTAAAAAATATCTACCATTAGAAATATTGTCGGGGTGTTTTCTGAAACTACCAAAGTCAGATTGGGTGACAGTATTTCCATTCTTATAATAAAAAGCTTGTTTTTAATAGGTTGGAAGAGAAGTCAGAAATATTTGTCTCGGTTTAAAATTTTTTAATGAATGAAGTGTAAAATTTTTAATGTTTCTATAAAAACACAGTAAAGCATGAATACTTAATAATGGAAAACATGGAATAAATACATAATACAAATGTAGTAGAATTGGCTACCTAAAAATGGACAATATCCATAAATACAAATAAACATAATAAGGTACAATAAAAAGACAAACTTACCGGTAAGAAATATTTGCAAATATCTCATAATTAGTAGTGTCAATATTTTTTATAAAATAAGTCCTTTTACCTATAATGGGAAATAATCAATGGTCAAAAGAAAAAAAGAGAGAAAACAAGAACTGAGAGAAAAATTTAAATAGCTAATAAATATATTGAGTATACTGAATGGAAATGTACATTCAAATAATGAGATATCTCCTCTCTTTTAAATTGTGGATTCTGCACCCCTCCCCGCAATTTGGAAGACTAGATTTCAGAAACTTCTTCAAGAACAATTTTTAGTATATATTATAACATTTTAGAATTATTAATCTTTAGTTCATTAAAACAATGCTGAAATTCCCCTCTGAAGGAATAATCAAAGTTAGAGAAAAATTCTACATAAAATTAAATCTTAGTGTAATTAATAATAGAGAAAAATTGGAAACAAATTGAATGCCTAGTAAGGGGGGAAAGTGTCTAAACAAATTTTACAATGTTTATACAGATATAATATGAAACTTTAAACAACAGGTTGTTGATGAATAATTAATATGAAAAAATACTTCAAAATGTAAATTATGGTAAATTTATTATATGTTTTTGTTTTCTGCATCTCCAAAAACATATATCTATATGTATATTCAAAGCTTAACAACTAAAATCGAACTGTCACATAATAGAGTCCCCAAATTCATTGTTGCTAGAAACATGAACTCAGGAAAGGATAGAAATGCTTAAGTCACTTACAGAAGGGATACTTTGGCCCAGTGAAAATTGAAAATGTGTAAGATTGGATATAACCAAATTATTATTTCCTAAAAGTAAGCAAGCTATGTTATGGAGTAGATTTTTGGGTTTTCTTTGGGGAAAAAAATATCAAACTAGGCATGAGTCAGAATGTTCAGATTAAGTTCCTTCATTCCATTTTTACAAAACTTAATCCTAATTGCATTTTATAGAGTGATCATACAGCTCACCTTTTAGCCATGAAATGTTAAGAAACATATTAGGTAGAATGTTTTTCTTTGGTTTTGGAGGAAATGAGAAACTTGAGCTTGAATATGCCTCTGTAGGCTTTCTTTAAGCAATTCTGATTAAATGCTGCATAATAGACAAGAGAGGACATAATTGTGCTTGTTAAATGCAGTCTCCATTTAACTGTCAAATAAGAGAGTAGAAAAAGGGAAAAAAAATAACTATTGTCAGCCATGGCGATAATTTCAGACAATCACAATAATCTGCATTACAATATTCTTTCCTATGAAAAAGACGACCATAACACCATCACAAACAGCAGTTCAATGATAACCACTCAGATTTGATGCCTTAAATGTGAACATCTGTTTCCATCATTAAAACTCTCAGAGTGCTGTTAATTACTTGTCTTCATCTACTTTCAGTATCTGTAAATATATATTCAAAATCTAAAAAAGCAATTCCCATTATTTAAACAATTGATAGTAACATCTGATGATACTACGGGTATCATACCTGCATACAAGTGGCTGCTTCATTCTTGAGGAATTATGCACATACCTAATATATAAAATCTGTTTCTTATTTAACATTCCCCTATTTCTCACATTCATTGTTGGATTATATATACATCATGTGTGTATACACACACATAAACACAAACTGTGACACATACACGCAGGCAAACATACAGAGAGACAGGGATAGAGAGCTAATGAAATAGATATAGATATATGGTAAAAGACAGGTACATATTTGAGTATGTATCAATTGGAAGTTACTATAATTTAACTCATTCAAAAAATTCATCCAATTAAAAAACATAGAGCCCAGAACTCTTTAAAATATGCCATTTTTCTTTATAAAGTAATGCATTTACAGGGATAATGTAAAATCAGATGTTTTAATATCCTAGGCAGTGTTCATAAGTTTCTGGTGTGTCCTAAGTCTATGCAAAAGTTACATATGATACACTGTGGTTGGTACAGCATGCTTTACATCATAGGTGAAAACAACATTAGATATAAAACTTTCCAATATTTCTACATTATTGGCTGTTAACCTGAGCTAGCCTGGGGAAAAAGGGGGAGAGAGGAATGAATGCCTTAGAAAGAATATTGTAATACAAATGAAAATGGGAAAGAATGACTGAAAGAATATTAGAACAATGATCACCAACATTTAGAACTAGGTCATTTTCCCTCTAGAATTTTTACTGACTTAACTCAGCTCTCAAAAACTAACAGTTGCTCTGTCCTTTCATCATTCAAAATTTTGTGGGGAGGTAAAGGCTGTGGTCTCCTTGAAGTATTATGCAGGAGTAACATGACCGACATGAGCTGTCTGTATAGGAGAAACAAGCAGTGTGAAAAAATAAGAGGTTTCCACTATATGATTCACCTGGGTTTGACAGGATAACCACTATTCTTTCCATAGAAGTGATGTCTAAATCTAACAAGATGCAATAGCACCATGGAGCATTGACACCACCTCAATAAAACTTAAATTCACAGCTGCTCTTCCTGAGGAAGAGTCAAAGAGTCACTGTTATCAGACATCCAAATTGCAGTGGAATTCTTTCTACCTTCTTTGCTTTTCTTCTGAAATCTGGATTCAATGGCTCATATGAAGATTACAGTAAATTCAGTCTTTATGGAAGTGTCTGTTTCTCAGTATCATTAGTCTTCCCAATCTGGATTGCACATAATTTGAAACATTTTTTAAATGAGTCAAAACTATGAACTTTGTTACTGACAAAATGTAAGCTGGAAGACAAGGTTAAATATTCTTGTTAATAATATCTTAACACAGAAATCTATTATTCAATTTGCTCTCCAAAGAATTCCACCAGTGACTGGGCAGGGCTTCCCCATCAGGAAAGAAGAGGCTCCTAGACAAATAAAAGTCTGGAGAACAAGACGAGAACTTGTGTTTACTCAAGTTCTATACTTTCTAAATATACTGTATATTCAGAAAGAACCATGACAGATAAATCAGGCTGGCAAATTATTCGTCCAGATGTAACAATCAGATAGGGAAAGGTGAGCATATACAACTTTCCAGGGAAGACTAAGTATAGGGTTAATATATATGCATTAATATATGGTTAATATATGGGATGGGGGACACTGAGCAAAACAAATTAGTACATCAACAGGCCAATAGAAGGGATAAATGGAAATGACTGTACTTAATTTACCTAATGAAAGGCAAGAAAAGAAGCATAGAACATGTAACAAAATATGGAATTCATGATAAACTATTAGATTTTTTTAACCAAATTCATCAATAATTGCATCTGATGTGGATAAACTAAATACTACAATTAAGAACAAGTATAGTCGGACTGGAGATATATATACATATATATATATAGGGGAGGTGGGGTGGGTGTCTGTGTGTTTGTGTAAAATAAATTTATATGTTCCCAAGTAGACACATTTTAAATATAAGGTAATAGACTGGTTGAAAATAAGGCATAGAAAACATTTTTCATGAAAATGCAGCCCAAAGTAAAATCAGTTGTATTTTGCCATTCCTATTGTTATAGAGAAATGCCTGAGACTGGGCAAAAATTTATAAAGAAAACATGCTTAATTGGCTCATAGATCTGCAGGCTCTACAGAAAACAGAAGCTTCTGCTTCTAGGAGGGCTCAGGAAGCTTCCAATAATGGTGGAAGGCAAAGCAAGAGCACACACTACACATGGCCAGAGCAGGAGGAAGAAAGAGGGAAGAGGGAGGTGCTACACACTTTTAAATGACCAGATCGCACCAGAACTCATTCACTATCACAAGAATAGCACCAAGGGGATGGTGCCAAACAATTCATGAGAAACTGCCCCTGTGATCCAATCACCTACCACCAAGCCCCACCTCCAGCATTGGGGATTACAATTCGATATGAGATTTAGTGGGAACACAAATCCAAACCATATCACCAGTATAGGCATACCTCATTTTATTGTACTTTACAGATACTTCACTTTACTGTACTTCACAGATACTGCATTTTAAAATTTTTATTATATTATTATTATTATTATTTTTTACAAATTGAAGATTTATAGTAACTCAGAGCCCAGCAAATCTATTGGTGTTATTTTTCCAACAACATATACTAACTTCATGTCTCTGTGTCACATTTTGGTGATTCTCACAATATTTCAAGTCTTTTCATTCTTTTACATCTGTTATGGTGATCTATGATCAGCGATCTTTCATGTTGCCTATTGGAATTGTTCTGGGGTACCATGAACCATGACCACATAAGATGGTAAACTTAATCTATAATGTTGTGTGTGTTCTGACTGCTCCACCCACCGACCATTCCACATCTCTGTCTCTCACCCTCCCCACTTAGACTTCCCTATTCCCTGACACACTACAGTGTTAAAATTAGGCGAATTAACAGCCCTCCAATGGGCTCTGCCTGTCTAAGTAAAAGGAAGAGTTGCATGTCTCTCACTTTAAATCAAAAGCTAGAAATGATAAAGCTTGTGAGGAAGGCATGTTGAAAGGCAAGATAGGCCCAAAGCCAGGTCTCTTTTGCCAAATAATTACCGAAGCATGAATACAAAGGAAAAGTTTTTAAAGGAAATTAAAAGTGCTACTCCAGTGAAAAGAAAACAAAACAGCCTTATTGCTAATATGGAGAAAGTTTCAGTGGTCTGGATAGAAAGAACATCAAACTAGGCACAATATTTTCTTAAGCCAAAACCTAATCCAGAGCAAGCCTTCAAATTTCTTCAGTTCTATGAAGGTTGAGACAGCCGAGAAAGCAGCAGAATAAAAGTTTGAAGCCAGCAGGCAGAGAGGCAGAGGTTGGTTCAGGAGGTTTAAGTAAAGAAGCCCTCACCATAACACAAAAGTGTAAGGTAAAGCAGCCAGTGCTTTTGTAGAATTTGTAGCAAGCTATCCAGAAGATCTTGCTAAGATAATTGATGAAATCTAAACAACAGATTTGCAATGTAGATGAAACAACCTTCTGTTGGAAGGGGAGCTCATCTTGGACTTGGCGTAGCTGGAGAGGAAAAGCCAATGCCTGGCTTCAAAACATCAAAGCTTAACCTTACTCTCTTGTTAGGGGCTAACGCAGTAGGTGACTTTACATCTAAAACAATGCTCATTTGCCATAAAATCTTGGAGCTGTTAAGATTTACGCAAAATCTACTTTGCCTGTGCTCTATAAATAGAATAACAAAGTCTGAATGACGATATGTCTGTTTATAGCATGGCTTACTGAATATTTTAAACCCACTGTTGAGAGATCTACAGCTCAGAAAAAAAAGATTTCTTTTGACGTATTACTGCTCATTGATAATGCACTTGGTCTTCCAAGAGCTCTGATGGAGACGCACAGGAAAGTTATTGTTTTCATGCCTGCTAACATCCATTCTATGGCTTGTGAATCAAGGGGCAATTTAAACTGTCAAGACCTAGTATTTAAGAAATACATTTCATAAGGCTCTAGCTACCATATGTAGTAATTCCTCTTGTGGATCTGGGTAAAGCAAATTAAAAATCTTCTGGAAATGACTTACCATTCCAGATGCTGTTAAGAACATGTATGGCTTAGGGAAAGAGGTCAAAATATCAACATTAACACACATTTCAAGAAGTTGATTTCAACTCTCTTGGATGACTTTGAGAGGTTCAAGGCTTCAATGGAGGAATTAACTGCAGATGTAGTGGAAATAACAAGAGAACTACAAGTGGAGCCTGAACATGTGACTGAATTGCTACAATATCATAATAAAACTCAAATGGATGAGGAGTTACTTTTTATGAATGAGCAAAGAAAGTGGTTTCTTGAGAAGGAATCTACTTCTAACAAAGATGCTGTGAACATTGCTGAAATGATAAAAAAAATTACAGTAATACATATACTTAGATAAAGGAGCAGCAGAATTTGAGAGGATTGAACCCAATTTTGCAACAAAATTTACTGTGGGTAAAATGCTATCACAGAGCATCATGTGCAACAGAAAAATCTTCTGTGAAAAGAAAAGTCAACTGATGTGGCAGTCTTCATTTTTGTTCTATTTTAAGAAATTGCTACAGCCACCACCACCTTCAGCAACCACCACCCTAATCAGTCAGCAGTCATCAACATCTTAAAGTAAGACTCTCCACTAGCAAAACATATTACTACTCTCCTAAGGCTCAGATGATTATTAGCATTTTTTAGCAATGAAATATTTTTAAAATTAAGGTATGTGGATTGTTGTTTCAGACATAGTGCTATTGCACACTGAATATATTATAGTATTCTTTAATTATTACTTTTATATGCACTGGGAAAAGAAAATGTGTGACTTCCTTTAGTGCAATAATCACTTTATTGCAGTGGTCTAGAACTGAACTGACAATAATCTCAGAGGTATGTCTGCATGAAATGCAAAACATATTACAAGAGGTAAAGAGGAACATTTCATAATAATAAAATGGTCAGTACACAAGAAATTTATAACAATTTTAAATTTGTTTGCACCTAATAAACTCTAATAGGATAACTAATGAATTAAATGGTGAAATAGACAATCTAATTTTGATGGAAGAAGCGCAAACATCTCTTAACAACTGATAAAACAAACAGCAAAATATGTAGTAAGGATATTAAGGATTTGAACAAGACAGTTAACAAAATTGACCTAAATGGCAAGTGTAGAACAATTAGAGCCAACTCATGGCTGTGTGATCTGTGCAGTCACACTAAGCCCCATTCCTAGAAGTGCTGCACACTTGTTTTAATGCTCTAGCACCACTGTGTTGAAATTCTTAGTCTTTGATCAAGTGGCTCCACATTTTAATTTTTCACTGGGCCCACAAGTCAAATAGTCGTGCCAACAATTATGAAAAGCACATTATTATTATTTTTTATTTAAATAGAGTTTTGTGGAACAGGTGGTGTTTGATTACATGAATAAGTTCTTTAGTGGTGATTTCTGAGATTTGGGTGCACCCATCACCCAAGCAGTGTACACTGTACCCATTGTGTAGTTTTTTATCCCTCACCCCCTTCCCACCCTTTCCCCCAAGTCCCCAAAGTACATTGTATTAAGAGGCGAAGCCAGCTGGACTTTCTGGTTCAAGTGGGGACTTGGAGAACTTTTCTGTCTAGCTAAAAGATTGTAAATGCACCAATCAGCACTCTGTAAAAACGTTCAAGTGGGGACTTGGAGAACTTTTCTGTCTAGCTAAAAGATTGTAAATGCACCAATCAGCACTCTGTAAAAACACACCAATCAGTGCTCTGTGTCTAGCTAAAGGATTGTAAATGCACCAATCAGCACTCTGTAAAATAGACCAATCAGCAGGATATGGGTGAGGACAAATAAGGGAATAAAAGCTGACCGCCCCAGCCAGCAGTGGCAACCCGCTTGGGTCCCCTTCCATGCTGTGGAAGCTTTGTTCTTTCATTCTTCACAATAAATCTTGCTGCTGCCCACTCTTTGGGTCTGTGCCACCTTTAAGAGCTGCAACACTCACCACAAAGGTCTGCGGCTTCATTCTTGAAGTCAGTAAGACCAAGAACCCATCAGAAGGAACCGACTCTGGACACAGTATCATTCTTATGCCTTTGCATCCTCACAGCTTAACTCCCAATTATAAGTGAGAATATACAACGTTTGGTTTTCATTCCTGAGTTACTTCACTTAGAAAAATAGTCTCCAATCCCATCCCGATTGCTGTGAATGCTATTATTTTTTTCCTTTTTATGACTAAGTAGTATTCCATGGTGTGTGTGTATATATATATATATGCACACCACATTATCTTTATGGACTCATCAATTGATAGGCATTTGGGCTGGTTCCATAGTTTTGCAATTGTGAATTGTGCTGCTATAAACATGCGTGTGCAAGTATTTTTTTGTATAATGACTTATTTTCCTCTGGGTAGACGCCTAGTAGTGGGATTGCTGGATCAAATGGAGATTCCTTAGTTCTTTAAGGAATCGCCACACTGTTTTCCATAGTGGTTTTACTAGTTTACATTCCTTCCAGTAGTATGAAAGTGTTCCCTTTCACCACATCCATATCAACATCTATTATTTTTTTGATTACGGCCATTCTTGCAGGAGTAAAGTGGTATTGCATTGTGGTTTTGATTTACATTTCCCTGATCATTAGTGATGTACAGTATTTTTCCATATGCTTGTTGGCCATTTGTGTATATTATTTTGAGAATTGT
>NW_012101819.1:141152-148973 GCF_000951045.1 Mandrillus leucophaeus
ATGTGATGCCTCCAGATTTGTTCCTTTTGCTTAGTCTTGTTATGGCTATGTGGGCTCTTTTTTGGTTCCATATGAATTTTAGGATTTTTTTTTTATAGTTCTGTGCAGAATGATGGTGGTATTTTGATGGGAATTGCATTGAATTTGTAGATTGAAAAAGCACATTATTTTCAAGCACATTTACCTGTATGTGTACTTATACTCTGCTGTCTCACTTGTCTGTTTCCTTAGTTCAGTGAGGTTCAGATTTATGTGCATTAGAATTCATACAGGTGGAGAATCTTAGCCTCTATCCCCAGATATTCCAATTTGTCTGAATTTTGGGCACAAGAATCTGCATTTTTAGGAGGCAGGGATTTAAAGAGCATTATTGAGTTTCCTGATAAGGGCATCCCTCCTTAAGAAACAAAATATGTAAGCCAACATAGGACGGAATTACAAAATAAATTATTAGACACTTAGCAGGATATACTGCCCAAAGCTTGACTCTCTGAGAATTTAACATGACGAGTATAGGGGCTTTCAAGGAGTAAAATGAGGACACTCAAATTTGCTCCCTACCCCTTCCCTTCCACCGGGGTAGAAATGGGAAATGGGTAGTTCGAGTGTCTCAGATGATCTAGGACATATCCACTATGAGATTCTGTTATTGAAGAAAAGAAATGAAGGGATCATTTTATATTTTCCATGTTGAGGAGAGCATGCTAGGGTCCTAAAGAGAAAATAAGAAGGAAGAACTGAGAAGTTTTACATCTGTGGTTACCTATGATAGCCTCACTAGGTTTCAGTGGAGTGGAATACATTGGCGGCAAGAGAGGCCCCATGCAGGAGCAGAACTCACCACCTCACACAGAGTGAATCCTCACCTGAGGGATTTCATCCCCTATATTGCTTCCAGATGAGTAGGGCCATTGCCTTTCCCAGCGTTGGCATAGTGCCCATACTATGCCAAATATATCTTTCAGTATCCATGGAAATGTGATCTTCTCTGTCCTTGCCCACTAGTCATCTAGCCATAGCCTGAGATGTCAGCTTCATTAAAATTCTAAGCCAGGTTGTAAGCTTTCCACTGAGCGCTTTACCTGGTGTGAAAGAGAACCTTAATTGCTACTGTTTTGGAGAGAGATTAGAGCATACGGAATCACTCTAAGCTTGTTAGAAAGGTCAGAGATTGTTTAAATAGCATTTCTGTATAAGCCAGATGTTTCATGAACGTAATAACATTTCTGGGGTATACCCAATCATATCTCTATTGCCACCTAGCAACCTTGTTAGGAAACTGATAATGGAAAATCTGTACAAGGGAATGGAGATCAACCCATCTTTTGTGAGTAGTACAGAAAAATATTAGCTGTTTTGAGGGAGAGAGAAAATGGTAGGCAATGGATTCCAACACTAACTTCATATTAGGAGCTCCAGTGGAGCTTTGAAAAGTTACAGTGGAGGAACCTGGAAGGCATAATGTTAGTTGAAATAAGCCAGACATAGAAAGACAAATACTGCATGATCTTACTTGTATGTGGAATATAAAAAGCTGATATTATAGAAGTAGAGAATAGAACAGTAGTTACCAGGGACTAGGGAGGAGGGTGTAGGGGACAAAGGGGAGAGATTAGCCAACTGATACAAAATTATACTTAGGAGGAATAAAGCCTGGTGTCCTATTGCATCCTAGGCTGACTATTGTTAAAAATAATGCAATGAATATTTCAAAATAGCTAGAAAAGAGGATTTTGAATGTTTTCACTACAAATAAATGATAAATGTTTTAGGTTATGGCTATGCTAATTACCGGATTTGTTCATTATACAATGTATACAAACATCAAAAGATTACATTGTATGCCATAAATATGTACAATTGTTATGTGTCAACTAAGATAAAAAATTTTAAAACTCTTAAAGGCTTACAAATAGCCAGTTCCTACCCTAGAGATTTGGTTTCAGTTGGTATAAGGTGGTTCTAGATTTTTGTAATTTTGTCAGATATTCATATGTGATTATGCTGTACATTCAGGGTAAAGATTACTATGGTAAAGATTCTAAAAGCAAACCTAGAGGCATTGGAAGAACATGAAGTTTAGGGCTTTATGCACTAAAAACTCAGTGTGGTTTATGTGATTGCCCATGAGAGACTCAAGATAATTTAATAGGAAAATATAATTCCTAAAGAACTGAGGTAAGAGAGATGACTGTTTGCAATCCAGTCTTTCTTGAAATAGACTTCTTAAAACAAGCAAAGTTATTTTATTTCTGGAAGGAGAGATTAGCCCCTTTGCAGATCCAATGGTTTTAGTTAGGAATGCCTCTGTGGTCAGAGGCTCTCTCTCACTAGCCCTCATTTCTTTATTCTACAGATAATTTTTGAGCAGCAGTAGCGCATGATGGAGGGTTCTGATGGTGGAGTAAAAAAAATGGTAAACAGGCCACAAAACGCTCTGCTTTCTTTCGGGGAAGACAGACAATATGCAAGTAAACAAATACATATATTGCATGTTAGAAAGTGATGTGAAAAACAAAAAAGCAACTTCAGACTGAGTCCAGGTTTATGAAGGAGTTTGGGAAGGCCACACAGTTGAGATGATCTTGGAGCTCACATCTGAAGGAAGTGAAGATGTCACAGGGTCCACAGGGTTTCCATAGCATATTTTTAGTTTCTCCTTATTTCTAATCCTTAAAGTTTTAGAATTTGAAATCACATTTTTGGTCTGTAAGGTTTCTTTGCTGATTTTGTCATAGTGTGCTTAAAAATGCCAAGTATGTGTCAATCTTAATAAATATACAATTAGAGTTGTTTATGTTTTATTCTGTTCTTCAGACTAAAACCATTTTACAATGGGATATTTCCTTTAAATCCTCATAAGATTCTCCCCTTTTCTCCTAAATTGCCTTATATATTTGATGCTTTTACTCAGCTTGCCCCATTGTAAATGGACCCAGGAAAATCTGGTATTTATCGTAGTTTTATTTGGCTAGTCTGTGGTTATTCTAGGTGGCTGTGAAGAACACAGAAGGTGGTACATACAACTGGGAAGTAACTGCTTTGCTAACCATGCCTGAGTTAGTTGAGGACCTGCTCCTAATTCTTGAAGCCTTCCTTCAGCGTGGATTACAGCAATCTTCAAGGTTTATTACCTAGTTACCTGTGTTACAAAAAAGAATGATTGGTACATGTGTCAAGGTAAATGGGTTTTCTGTTGATATGGCACAGCCAGGAACTGTTCGAGGTACTCAAGTTACTCTCAGGTCATCACTCCTGTTTCCCATGATTCTCAATCCCTGCTACTTCTGATGTCCTGCTTTATGTATGTTCCTGTGAATACAGACCCATGGAGACTTGTTAGTTTCCTATCTGCGTGATCTTGTTCTGTTATGTAGTGTAGTGGGATGACACTTAACACTTAATTCTGGAGTTTGGATTATATTTTTTGATGCCTGAAACCCTTTATTATTAGAAGTACATCTGTCCCCATGTTTATTTAATATATTGTTTACTCATTTCACAAGAAACTTGAAAAAAAAAAAACAGTTAAATAAATGAGTTCAAATTCCCTTACTGAAAGGAAGTAAATGTCCTATCTATACCCAAACTTTAGATCCCTGTTGCTAGGAGAGCAAGAAGACCCATGGTTGCCTATGTCTTCACCCCACCAAAGTCTCCAAGTTCTTTGTTCTGTGGTACTAACTCTAGTGTCAGCATCTTACTTAAGGGGAGCTCCTAGAGATTTACAGTAAGAGATACTGGATACCCCCATCATTACCACATATTCCTTGTAAAATAAAAAGATACCAAAAAATACTGACTGCCCAGACCCATATTGCCTATAACATGCATGTCGACAGAGCTGGCATAATAATGAAAATAAGCACATCATTATTGAAACAGTTATGGCATTGGAAATGTTCTTGCTGCCTTTCCATACATCTTACATCCTCACAGCTCATGTGTAAAATACACAGATGAGAAATTACTTTTTGAGTTAGGATCATGGCTGACTTTTGTCATGTATCTTAAGCACCGTTTCAGGGATTATGCAAAATGAGTAACATTCAGTTATGTTGTGGATTTTAAATTTAGCTAATCAATTTTTTTATACATCAAGAGAGAGCAAATGTATAACACTTCATCATTGCCCAGTGAAACATTTAATTTAATACCTGGATTTATGCACCATTTATCTGAGTCTGCAGCCTTACATTACTCTTTCTTATTTAATTTACTCTACTGTATATGTGTGCAACAAATTTCCATTTTCAACAGAGAATTTTAATGTCTGCAGCAGAATAGGAGTTGGTAGATATGGATTTTGTCAAGTTGAGGTATTGATAGTTTAGTTATATTCCTGATTCAGCAAATACCGTGGCTCTGGTGTGTTTAACCCCACCTAAGAATATAACTTCAAAATAGTGCTTTAGAATAAATTATATCTGTAAGCCAAATCCAAGCGTTAACATTTCGTCGAAAAATGTTGATGTATGACTTCTCAGTCACTTTTTCAATCAAGTTTGAATGATGCTTTTCCATACACCAAAAAGTTCATGAGTCAAGAAACTACAACTCTAGAATGAAAATAAATGATGTAAGTTTAAGACTACTAATCACTTCCTATTGCCCACTGAATAAAATGGAAATTCCACTGTCCATAATCAGCGCCCAAACTGTCTTTGCAGACTCATCCTTATTCTGTTACACACACACACACACACAAATCCAACTCCCCAACCAAAAAAAAAAAAAAAAAAAAAAAAACTCTATTTTTTAGCCACTCCTGATTTTGTCTGTTTTTTCTTCTAAATATATTGTTTATACTAACTAGATGTCTTTTCCTAATTGTCCAGATGTAAACTCCTCCTTTTCTTTAAGATCTAGCTCTCAAGCCTCATCTTTCCTGTGAGTTGCCCTTAGCTTCTTCAACATTATAGCAAATGTTATTTCCTTCTCTGTGTTCCTGCACCACTTTCTGCGTTCCTGAATTCTTGGAATTAATTCATGTGCACGTCACTGTAGGTAGACTGTGAGCTCCTTAAGGAAAGAGAATGTAATTATCTCATCTTTCAATCTTCAGAAACTAAAGCCATGCTTGACTCTGAGTGGGCATTCAACTGAATAACAACATTAAAATGCATTGGTTAAATTTAGAATTTTTACATATGGGGATAGTGGTAAAAATATTTACTTGTAGTTTCATAGACATTATTAGTTTATTGAAAATGAGGAATGTCAGCATTTCTCTGTAATGTCAGCCAAGGATCTTATGTTGAATTTTCTGAAAATAAATTATAAAGAAATGAAATAGCACTTCTGAAATTGTAACCAGGAGACATTCATCTACTTGCTTACTTTATAAATGTGTATGGAGCACCAACTAGATCCTCCACTTTGTGTGAAACACTCATGAAACCACAACAATCAACACAAACTAGATGTTTGTCCTCAAGTAATAAAGAAATGAGCAATTTAAAAAAGTGCAATTGGTATTGTTGTTACAGCCTGATGGTTTAGTCTTTTCCACTGCCCAGAAAGGCTAATGCATAGAGAACAGCAGGCATTGCAGCAAAGAAAGTTTTATAATTGCAGGGCCAACCCAGTGGAAAGACAGGAGGTATTTGTCAATACTGCCTCCCAGGGAATTTCAGGTTCTTTAAGGGTACTTTGGTGGTCAGGGGGCTGGGGAATTGAAGCAATTGATTGGCTGGAAATGAAATCATGTAGCTGAGTCAGTTCATGGGCACGGGGTCTCAGGACCAGGTAGCATCTCATGGTTTAAAAAAATGTTAAGTCTGAAAAATATCTCAAAGAACAGTTCTTCAGGTTTCACAATAGTGATGGTATCTTTAGGAATAGTTGGGGAAGTTATAAATCTTGCAATCTTTATTTACATGACTCTGGGGCAGTAAGCAACTTATAGAAAAGCAAACTAAACAAGAGTAGGGTATTACTTAACTCTGCCTATTCTTTAGCAAAGCTCAAGCCCCTAACATAATTCTATCGTTTTCTTATGAATGAGCCTTATTTTTTTTTTTTTCAAAAAAAGAGGGAGGTTAGTTTTTCTTTCCTCAAAGTTTAACTATGAGTTGTTCTAATAGTTAACTTGACCTCCAGCTAGAATAAGCGAAAATCAAGTTAGCCTGTGGAGTTAGAAGCAAAATGGTGTCAGTCATGTTAGATTTCTCTCATGAATTACCATTCTGCTAAGGTGGTTTCAGCTCCGTGCCCCCTCTTTGGGCTTGAGCACATCTCATTCCTGAAGTATGTGCTAATGAGATGAAACAGGGTTGATGATCTCTCTGGCATCTTCTTGCTATAGCACAGTTGAGGTTGCGACTGTACCCATTTGAGGAATGAAACATCAGTTGTCTGCATGTACTCACAGGTATCTGGTTGAGTTCCCAAGATTTGCATAACAAGACATTACTACTTTCATCCACAGTTTTAGCATAACACCTAAGAGAATAGCAGACTCTAAGGTAAATAATAAGCCCTAATGAAAGGAATGAAAATCTGAGTTTCAGAAATCCTTGTAAAAATGATCTATAGCTTGAGGAATCCAGGTTAGTAACCCCCCAAAAAATCAGACATGGGGCTATCAGTGAAGATAACCCTGTAACTTGTTGGGATATTTTCTCTACTCAGGTTTTAACTTTTCCTGAGGTAAACAGGTGAAGCAAGTGGTGTTAACACTGCACAGACTCCCTCCTGTTTAGCCAAGAGGAAATCTAGCATGTCCCAATTGTCTAGGACTACCTGGACTAATAAGTTAAGGGAACTTTGCTGAGCCCTAAAACAATTATCCCTAAGGTAGAAGACTGGTTTCTAATAATGTCTCTGAAGGCATATACTCCATAACTATATAATAATGTCTCTGAGGGCATATACTCCATAACTATATAATAATGTCTCTGATGGCATATACTCCATAACTATAAAATAATGTCTCTGATGGCATATACTCCATGACTCTGTAACTCCATAACTCCATAAAAGACTGTTGAGACAAGAATGAGCCCATTCTTGTTAAGGAGGATTTGACCCTATGCTACAAAAAGGTATATCCCTTGGGTGCACAGGTAACACCCTCCCGGGATAAGTCCACTGATGGACTCCTTCATGGATAGCATAAGCAAAATGGAACTGAGCCATTAATCCTTTTTACAGGCTCTCCAGAATCCACGTATGTGATATCCAAGCTGTAGATCTTGTTGGCATAGTAGAGAGAGATTTAGATTAGAGGTTGTTGGAAAGACAAATTGAGGTAAACAGAAAAAGGCAAACGTAAAATGTTATCCCATACCTCTTCTTTAGTCAGCTTCTTAGTACTGAGAATAGAGTGGTTCACTTAAACAGCTGTGTCACATTCCAAGAAGTGGCATTGCAGATGGCCTAGGCCTCTCTATACAATGAAGACAAACATGTTTTTAATAAGAGGCATTTATATGGACACAGAAGAAAAACAAACATTAAGATTAGGAACAATCTCTAAATCAGTTCCCTTAAAGTCTGGATGGCAGCCATTTGAAGTATTCAGACGTTAGACTCAAAGCATCTTTAGTCAAAGAGGAAAAAGGCAATAATAATGTGACAGGCTTTTAAATTTTTTTTCCTTATTTATATCATAAAGAAAAAGTTTCAACTTTCAGAAAGTCAGAAAAAAGGTAGTAGCAATTTCATTGAGTCCAAGTCAAAAAAATGGGAGAAAAATTTGAAAATGTTAGTTTGGAAATTTACAGCCAGAAAAGAATTTAAGATTCAGTTCAAATTGTAGAAAATAATAAAAATTTAAGAACAATGGGCATGACAATGGGCAATGCTAGAATCTAATAA
>NW_012101820.1:0-524 GCF_000951045.1 Mandrillus leucophaeus
ATGTTCTCACTCATAGGTGGGAACTGAACAATGAGATCACTTGGACTCGGGAAGGGGAACATCACACACCGGGGCCTATCATGGGGAGGGGGGCGAGGGGAGGGATTGCCTTGGAAGTTACACCTGATGTAAATGATGAGTTGATGGGTGCTGACGAGTTGATGGTTGCAGCACACCAACATGGCACAAGTATACACATGTAACAAACCTGCACGTTATGCACATGTACCCTAGAATTTAAAATATAATAATAATTAAAAAAGAAAAAGAACAAAACCAAAAAAAAAATAATAAAAATTCATAGTCTTAAAACAAATGTGAATTTTGTTTCCAGATATTTATTCTGGGGTACAAAAACCTCCCAGAATTTATAGTAGGAAAGGAAACCCCTTTATGATGTGGCTCATTATTAAAAGCATTCAGAAGTGATGTTGGCTAAGTCAAATCATTCCTTAAGACAGTGTTTCCTAAATGTAATACCACCTTCCTGAATTCTCACATATTCTGTATCATGGTTATTTTTT
>NW_012101820.1:6944-8979 GCF_000951045.1 Mandrillus leucophaeus
CCTAAATTATGAAGCATAATAGGAAATAATTAAATAAATATCTGTGCACACACTCCCCATTCAAATAAAGGGAACATAACCATTTCTTTTGTGGATTTTTTACCATCCCATCTTTTTGCCTTTCTATCAACACAGACACAGACACACACACACACACATTATTTCCAAATTGATTTGTTTTATCACGTATTTTATTCTTGTAACATTTATTATTTATATGTCTACCTCAGTTTAACTTGGAGTTTTCTGCTTTGTCTTATTAAAATATGTTCATATGTAAGCATTTTCTATTTGTAAAATTTTGATGCTCATTGCTATAATGCAATCATTTTCATCTACATACAAAAGTATTATACAAGTATTAATTCCTTGAAAATTTAGTTATCCATTCTCTTAGTAGTCATTAGGTTGTTTCTACATGTACAGCATTAAAAACAATACTGCTGTCATGTTCTTTTCCATGTTTCCTGGGAAAAATGCACAAGAATTCACTTGTTTATAAGATGCCACTAAATTACTTTCCAGAGTAACCATAACAACTTACAAACTCATAGGTACTGTATGGAGTTCTTGAGCACCACACACATCCAATATTTTATAGTCTTATAAATTCAAAATTATGGAAAACTGTGATATGAAATATTATTTCAGTGCAGTTTCAACTACACATTTCTGATATCTAAGGCCGAGGGTACTGTCAAATGTTTTTGATCACTGTGTTGTCTTCTGATATGTTTGTTTATAACTTTTTCCCATTTCTCTATTAACTTGTGTTTTACTTATCAATTTTTAGTATCTTTTAACTTTTATGTCAAGTATTCCTTTGTTGATTAGATGCAAAACATTTTCCAACATGTCCATGGCTGTTTTTTCCTTCTTTATGTTGCCTACACTTTCTTTAAAAATAATCCCTGATCAGACAGACTGCAAACAATTAAATAAAAGTGCTTTATCCCATAAAGACCCTGACAGACTTTGAGAGTCCAAGGCAGGATAAGTTTGTAGATTACTGAGCAGTTTAACTTGCATAGGTGGAAAAATATAATCCCTACTTTGTGGTTATCAATTGAGGACACTAGAATCTGGGGAAGGACACAAGGATCTCAAGTTCTGGTAATAGCATCTCCTCCTGAGATGCAGGAGAATGGGAAAACATTTTGATGGATTTGATGGTGACAGGAGAGTTATTATAGTCAAATGAGTACAAGAAAGAGAAATAGACAGATGACATTTAAAAACTAAAACTATCTACCAATTTCTGAAACTGTTAGGACAAATTTAATTATAACGATGCTGGATTTCATGCAAAATAGATGAACGTTTCAATTAGAAGATTTATCTAACAGTTATGCTGATCCTTTTATTTTCTCACAAGTGTTTGGGAAAAATGATGATAAAAACAAAAATTCAGATTAATTCAACAGAAAGCTTCCACAAGCCTTAGTGACAAATACATGTGAAGTATTTGGCTTTCTTTGGATTATGGTAAAATTTTTGCCAGGCCTGGATGCTTGTAATAGTTTTGAAGTCCTAAAGTCATAATGCAGTGCAATGTAACATGTTAAGGTTAGACGACAACTCTCCATGACATTTCATATCTGCACTTTACATCAGGTTTTTTTCCTATACTAAATTCCAAGTATGTTTATATAGCAAGCAGCTTTGGAAGACAGAAATAGAGTCTCTCTCCAGAATAGAGGATAAATTTGTTTACTGGCCACTTTAGAAGAAATAATGTCTTTCTCCAAAAAAGAAAAAAAAATGTGGGCAGGTTTGCTAATAGTCATTTTTAAAAGATTAGGGTTTCTTAAGCTCAGAGTTCTTCAGCTGTGACATAATTCAACTGTGTGAAAATCCCCCTGAGCCCAGCTCAGCTTCAACTCTGTGGAACTTGGTGGTTAAGAGGAACTGATGCACTGTCTGCTCTGTGATGCATAACAGAGTAATAAACTCCTTTTTCTCTAACCCAGGAGTTTCATGTCTTCTGTCATCATCTATGAAAGTGTTATCTTGCAATCAGGGTAAAATCTCAGAC
>NW_012101820.1:9029-13151 GCF_000951045.1 Mandrillus leucophaeus
GACAAATTTAATTATAACGATGCTGGATTTCATGCAAAATAGATGAACGTTTCAATTAGAAGATTTATCTAACAGTTATGCTGATCCTTTTATTTTCTCACAAGTGTTTGGGAAAAATGATGATAAAAACAAAAATTCAGATTAATTCAACAGAAAGCTTCCACAAGCCTTAGTGACAAATACATGTGAAGTATTTGGCTTTCTTTGGATTATGGTAAAATTTTTGCCAGGCCTGGATGCTTGTAATAGTTTTGAAGTCCTAAAGTCATAATGCAGTGCAATGTAACATGTTAAGGTTAGACGACAACTCTCCATGACATTTCATATCTGCACTTTACATCAGGTTTTTTTCCTATACTAAATTCCAAGTATGTTTATATAGCAAGCAGCTTTGGAAGACAGAAATAGAGTCTCTCTCCAGAATAGAGGATAAATTTGTTTACTGGCCACTTTAGAAGAAATAATGTCTTTCTCCAAAAAAGAAAAAAAATGTGGGCAGGTTTGCTAATAGTCATTTTTAAAAGATTAGGGTTTCTTAAGCTCAGAGTTCTTCAGCTGTGACATAATTCAACTGTGTGAAAATCCCCCTGAGCCCAGCTCAGCTTCAACTCTGTGGAACTTGGTGGTTAAGAGGAACTGATGCACTGTCTGCTCTGTGATGCATAACAGAGTAATAAACTCCTTTTTCTCTAACCCAGGAGTTTCATGTCTTCTGTCATCATCTATGAAAGTGTTATCTTGCAATCAGGGTAAAATCTCAGACGCAGCACAGTTCTTGAAATGTAAAATGACTCTTCTTTTACTTTCATTTATTGGGAAGCATATGTTTTTATTATCTGTCACTACCACACATTCTTATAGAACTTTCTGAGAGTTCTTCCAGTAATAGAAGGGCTTACGAATGCTCATGGAAGTGGATAAAAATGTACCGTAAGTGGAGATGTTTCTTAATCATCCTATCCCAGTTGTCTTTCAAATTTTCTGTTGTATTAAATCTCTAAAAGCATAAGAGAATTTTCTGAAATGACTAATCTGGTAAAGGAAAGTGCAACATGATAAAATAATTCTGAACCCTTAAATTAGCTTAAATTTGTAAAAAGCGATTATTATTCATATTTTTGTACATAAGATGCTGAATCCAGTAAAACAGTCTATAATGAACCAAGATCAATACTAAAATATAGTGCATAACTATTGGAAAGGTAAGTTTTCTACTTCATATACATTTATGCCTAACATACACAGTTAGGGAGATCCTAAGGAAACTTCTGTTGCTTTTGTTTTAGTAAGAAGCTAAATGTTTTTAACTACTGTAAGTAATCCAAAGTATATAATATGCAAAGAAGGTACATTTTTATATTTAGTGTCTCAATGGCCCAGTGACTATTTGTGTAGGATGTGGTAAAGGTTTTTTTTTTTTTTACAGAAATATTATCAGGTTCCTTTCAACTCTAAGACCTAATATTTTTTAAACTGTCAGAAATTTAAGAAAATACATACAAATACTTCTAATCACGTATTTTTTGTAACAAAATTTTAATTGCATGGTTATATTTTACATGCCCGTAAATTAATTCTCAATTGGAATCATCTTGCATTCATTGTGACACAATATTCTTCAGTTTCATTGTTTACATATGCTAAAAACTAAAGTAAGAGTTGAGATATATTGGGGCATTTCAGGAATAATATGCATTGGTTTTATATAAAATCTAAAACCTTATGTGTTCAGAAAGCTTAACTCATCTAAATGTAATCTATAACTCACAAGTTTACATACTGATTATTCATTCTTTTTGTCTTTTAACTGTAAAAAAAAACTGATACAATCTCTTTAAGAAATTAGATTTTATAGTACTATGAATTTATTTGTAATGACATTCCTTGAAGAAACATTCAATTACTCCAAATAAAGTTCTAAAAAATCTAATGTATATTACAACTTTAAAGTTTAAAATGTTAAAGCCAGCATATTATATACAAACAGTTTCAGACAGCACATATTGGTTTGAAAATGTAACTTATTTCTTAGAAAAGTAAAAAACCTGGACAATTATTTGTGGAGGACAAAGTGAACAAATGCATAATCCAAAATGTGACAAAGTTTTTTTTTCTCTAGTAGCAATACAACTGAAATATTTGATTTCATTCTAATTCTAGCTCAGTAAATGGTAAAAAAGAAAACCCCTGACCTAACCTTACTAGTTTAAATTGTTTCAGCCTATTGTTTTTACATTGATGTTTATTATAATGTTGGACTTAGTGGAAATCACGTCTGCTTTATTCTGGAAACAGGAATATATAGAGATAGGGATACATACAGAACAAAGAGAAAAAGAAAGCTAGAAGAAAAAAAGTAAAAAGTACTGGTTTTTAGCAATGACGAAAAGCATGGTTTAGGTGAAAAAATGAGATGCATGTAAATGACAAGAAGGCTCTCTGTATCCTGAAAACATTCAATTCAGAATGACCTGTGGCCATAAATTACCAGAACGAAGCTTCAGATCCCAGTCTTGTAATTTCATCAAGGCCAACAAGATGCGATCTTGAAAACTGTTTGCATGGTGTGAGGACGAATTGATGCCCTTGTTCTTTCAGACGGCTGAGCTTGACGCACAGAGTCTGACTACTTTTGTGTCTCTGTGTAGCCGTATATGGTCATTGTAAATAATTAAGTAGAAATTTGTTACCCTTTTGTCAAATGTATTTCTGATGTTGCTCTTCCTAGCTTCCATTAAGAAATCCCTTGATTAAATTTTAAAGTCTTAAACAATTTGAGCGTCTGAGAGCACTGGATACAAACTACAATTTAAATGTTTTGCAGGGGAAAGTCATATTCTCTTTGGGAGTAGGGAAAATAATGTTAGATATTTAGTATGCAGCCCCATGATTCCTTTTCAAGACACAGTATTACAGATTTGATTACCAACCCTGTAGCTGGTCCTTGTAGGTCGTTTATTTTCCCAACTACTGTCTTGTACATTTTTAAAATATGTTGCTTAAAATATTTGAGAATATTTTAAGTTAAGCAAAATATGCTTGTAACTAGAAACTTAAATTCTTAGTCACTCCAGCTCTTATATAACATGATAATAAGAAAATACTTTAAAACCCATAATTCTGTTTTTACAAGTTTATTTATACTATTCTAAAATAATTTTTAGAAAAGGAAACAAAACAAAAAGAAAACAAGATAAATGGTGAAACACAATTTTCATTATGCTTTAGAAAACATGAGTAACTGTTTAAATTTTAATCATATTCTTCCTCAAATGCATGAATTCAAAACAGATTGGTATGAATATGTGACACTTGTGGTTTTATTCCACATTTATTATCTATATTTTGGAAAAAATTAAACAGTGTTTAAACCTTGAATACATATAATTCAAAACCAAAAGATGGCATTTAGTTTTCTAATTAATAAAGAAACGGAACACATTTTGTACTGTGAGGTGATATTCCACAGCAACATAATTAAAAGTTTTCTGTGGATTTTTCACTTTCTTTTATGTGGGTGAATGTTACAAGTCTTTATTCCTTCTCTCTGCATGTCATTTTTCCTTTGCCTCAATAAAATGGATGAAAATGAAATTTATATTTATAGTATTTGGAACTACGCTCCTCAGGGACTTTATTTTCATGGTGATGCATTCCCTTAATAACTCATCTTCTATTTTGACCACCGTAGTCATGACATTTACATAGTGTATGTGTCTCTTTCATTTTGGGATAAGAAAATTAGAAACCTCGTGATTTCCTTTTTATTCAGTAATTCTATCCGGGTTTTGAATTATGCTTTGCATATTATAAACCCTGACTCTAAATAGAAAGTGCTAAAAAATTAAATTTGTACCACTTCACTCATACTGCCTCATCCTCACTCCCAAACTTTGCCTTTCATGAACTCTAAAGTGTTCATGTTCATGTTCATGCTCCATTATTTTTATATTTCAGTACCCGCTAGGCTTTGACTACTGAAACCTGACAGTGCAAACCAAATTTAAATGTAAGGGTTGTTGACCCAGAGACAGATGCTGGCCATAGCAGGCTGTCACTTCTACTGTTTCTTTTAGGGGAATACTCTCCACAGGCTGGCTATGGTCAAGGCCCCTGCTCAAG
>NW_012101820.1:13201-30920 GCF_000951045.1 Mandrillus leucophaeus
ATATTCTTCCTCAAATGCATGAATTCAAAACAGATTGGTATGAATATGTGACACTTGTGGTTTTATTCCACATTTATTATCTATATTTTGGAAAAAATTAAACAGTGTTTAAACCTAGAATACATATAATTCAAAACCAAAAGATGGCATTTAGTTTTCTAATTAATAAAGAAACGGAACACATTTTGTACTGTGAGGTGATATTCCACAGCAACATAATTAAAAGTTTTCTGTGGATTTTTCACTTTCTTTTATGTGGGTGAATGTTACAAGTCTTTATTCCTTCTCTCTGCATGTCATTTTTCCTTTGCCTCAATAAAATGGATGAAAATGAAATTTATATTTATAGTATTTGGAACTACGCTCCTCAGGGACTTTATTTTCATGGTGATGCATTCCCTTAATAACTCATCTTCTATTTTGACCACCGTAGTCATGACATTTACATAGTGTATGTGTCTCTTTCATTTTGGGATAAGAAAATTAGAAACCTCGTGATTTCCTTTTTATTCAGTAATTCTATCCGGGTTTTGAATTATGCTTTGCATATTATAAACCCTGACTCTAAATAGAAAGTGCTAAAAAATTAAATTTGTACCACTTCACTCATACTGCCTCATCCTCACTCCCAAACTTTGCCTTTCATGAACTCTAAAGTGTTCATGTTCATGTTCATGCTCCATTATTTTTATATTTCAGTACCCGCTAGGCTTTGACTACTGAAACCTGACAGTGCAAACCAAATTTAAATGTAAGGGTTGTTGACCCAGAGACAGATGCTGGCCATAGCAGGCTGTCACTTCTACTGTTTCTTTTAGGGGAATACTCTCCACAGGCTGGCTATGGTCAAGGCCCCTGCTCAAGCCTATCCCATAGAAATGCTCTCTTATAACATTACCTCCTTTCTGAAAGAGAAAGAGGTGGATAGCCTCAGTTTTGTAGCTGGAATCTCTAATTGAATCAATCATCACAACCTAAGTTGCTTTATTAAAATAAAAAAAGAAGGATAATTTGTGCTTGTGGAGTGGCTTTAAGGATTGAGATTATATATGTATATGCAAATGAACATGATCCTGATAAATAGTAGGCTACCAGTAAGTGGTTAACATCTTTTGTTACATCTGTTAAAATCCTAGTCCTAGATCCTTGGATAAGAGGGGTGCTATGGTTTTGATTTGGTTATTAAGTCAACATATCTATTTTAAAGGTGTTAATCAGGAAAAGAGTTTTGATTACAGCATTAAAATCGCAGGCATGGAGAACGGGAGCTTTGAAAAATATTGATGTGTGGGTCTCAACTCCACAGATTCTGGTATAATTGAGCTGGGTCCTGTATTGGGCATTGGGAATATCAAGAGCCCCATGAATTATCCTAATGTGCAGCCAAAACTGAGAGCCACTGGTGTAGTGTCCCATACATTCATGGTGTTATTTTTAATTGCAGTAGTTCTAGGCAGTTTTGTTTTTTATATTGACTGATGTCACTGGTGGAGGCACAGAGAATCATTGCTCCTAACCCACAGTCAGTAGTCCTCCTCTTCCCCAAACACACTGAGATTACAAAGGTATGTTTCTCTACTTATCTCCCTTCTTTTCTTCTTCTCTTTCCTCCTTCCTTCCTTCCATTTCTAAAATCTTTCTTTTAATTTAATATTTTTTTCTTTCTTTCATATTTGTTTTAACGACTTCATGGTATTATTAGAGAAAATAAAATAAGAGCTTGAATTTACCTGTGTCCCCTGGAGGCAGGCTAGGATTACTTCAGACAAGAGATGTTCAGGGAAAGGTGGTAATTTCTAGAGTATGGGATAGACATTTTGTGCAAGCTGTTCTGAAAGTACTCTTTAACCACTCTGGGTAAGTAGGTATCTGTTCTATTTACTCCTTACCATCCTTACCCTGAGATGATAAAAAAGCAATCCATTAATGCAATTTGTACTTTTTTTTTCATTGATTATACAATATTCCAAGGCCACTGTAGAGGACCAAAGCAGCAGCAATAATTACTACTTATTGAACACCCACTGGGTTCAACGCTAGCTCTACACAGTACACCACTGTGTGAATCTTTAATAATTCTGCTACTGTAAACTTCAATGAAAAATAGACAGACAAATAGCACATTTATATCAGGTGGGAATTTATCTTTTCAAATATATAGTCATAATTTAATTCAAATTTACAATTTTCCCCGTGCTGATTAAATTTACAAGGATTTGTTCTTTCTCTCTGTGTTTCTGTCTTTTTCACTTGGTTCCCTCAGTTACCTAGTTATTCTTGGTAACTATAATTGCCAAATGAAAAACAGCTGCAACTTCTTTTGGCATAATTATATAGCTAGTAAAAAATAAGACCAATGTTGATGTACAACACTTGGTTTTGACTCTGATATTGTTGAATGTTTCTCTGAATCTTCTTTTTTCTCAGAGTCTAATCACTGATATGTAGAGCATATATTCTAGAAAACCCTTGTTTCACACCCACCAAGAGGGGAACATGCAGACACACCAAATGTTAAAGCAGCATAAGAAGACGTTATTGAACATTTTCTACCACTGAATTTTGGGTTTGCTTTATTTCTTTTAATGTTAACTGTTCTAAAATCAATTATTAAAATCCAAGTTAGGTTGAGAAGGTGTGAGAAAGGGGTATTGGGTTGATAAGCAAGTCAATGACCTAAGTATGGCACCTTATGATTTTTCTGGCTCCTTATCTCTGATATCCCTGGATTCAAATAATGACAATCCATGTCTGCCTAACAAATAAATCAGGATATGAAAGAGTTAATTTTGCCAATGATTTGTATTAATATGAGTATTTGACTGTTATAGATGAATAAGTAAAGAAATCACAGTGAAATAATGAACTTGTAGCTCAGAAATTTGTAAGAATTAAAATGATTCAGTGCTTTTGTTTGTTCTTTGATGTTTTTTAAGTAATTAATATATTGTTGTTTTATATATTAATATATTGATTTTTTTAAGTAATTAATATATTGTTGTTTTATATATTAATATATTGATTTTTTTAAGTAATTAATATATTGTTGTTTTATATATTAATATATTGATTTTTTTAAGTAATTAATATATTGTTGCAAGTGCAAAACGCATGCATTTCCTAGAACACTGCTATTGAAGAGATCTTTTTGATCTTCTTCATTCATTTTTAACTACTAGGGTTGTGTTGATTTTCAGTTTTTGCAATGCAGTATCACACAAAGAACACTAGTACATAAAGGAATGAGTAAAGATCCCATTGCACTCTTCTGTTGATTTTATAATTGATATTTTTAAGTACTATGTTAGATAAAATACTAAAGCCTCCAGCAGGAGAGTGACTTTACCAAAATAATTCTATATAAACATATTGATTAACATTTTTAATAAAGAGTATAAGGATCAGAACATTTCAGTATTTTATTTAGAGATCCATAGCCAAATAAGTAGAACTTATTTTTATAACTTTACAGCCTTTAATAACAGTATAACTATTTAAATATGCAAACCTGTTCAACTGCCCAGCATGAATGCTATCCTTTCTGCCATAAGCATCTTTCCTTTCCAAACAGTTTACACATTTATTCTTTTAAAGTGATTTCTCTTATCTATTGTACAACAAGATAAAATCTCCTTCGAGTTTATTTGGGAGATAAGGAAAAAGGGCATATTCATCTTGTTGAATATGAAGAAATTAATTACGAAGTAGTTATGCCCTGTGCTATATTCTTTAAATGTTTAGTGTTTTAACAAAAATATCCCATTTTAGATTCTATAATTTAAAAAAAAAACATTGTAAAAGATTAAAGTGAAATAATTCATTGAAAATATGAAATTATATTAAAATATGGTATACTACTCTAGCAACCCATGAAAATACTGAAAGCAACACTAATCACAATTCTATTAGGTAAGCATAATATAGATCATACTGTAGTCATAATGTATATTATATATTTCAATAAAGGGGTATTTTATATTGTGATTTCTCTATGGGGTGATATCATACCAATGATCTAGGAAAATACTTATATTTTTATTAACTATAATAAGCTGTTGACTTAAATTGACTTATTAATGTGGCATGCTAATATGTTTTAATATTTATCCATATTTAGAACTGGTATATATCTCAGCAGGCTCCCAAGTCATAGAGTTACACTTAATTTAATGAGATATGTAGCCATCCTGCCAGAAATTACTATTACTATGGTACTTTTATCTAATAGCTACTACTAACCTGCACACCAGAAATATTTTTTTAATATTGAGTGACACTTCATCAGGAATAGATATTTATATGTAATAATATCCTAAGGGTTCTAAAAATTGAGATTTTTGAAAGACAAAAATGTCTTAGAGAACCAGTGAATATATAATAAACCAAAGAGACAATAAGTGAATATGAAATAGGTTATATAGAAGTTTCTGTACGGATGCCAATGGCGTTGTCATGAAGAAGTCTTCTCATGACCTCAGAAACAAGTTGGGTGGCACACAGAGCAACCATAAGTAAACATATACAGGTTATGAATTACATCTTAGAGAGCATTTAGGATCAAAAGCTTGAAAGCAGGCCAAAGCGGGCAGATCATCTGAGGTCAGGAGTTCGAGATCAGCCTGGCCAACATGGCGAAACCCCCTCTCTACTAAAAATACAAAAAAATTAGCCAGGTATGGTGGTGTGCACCTATAATCTCAGCTACTCTGGAAGGCTGAGACATGAGAATTGCTTGAACCCAGGAGGCAGAGGTTGCAGTGAGCCAAGCTAAGTAACATAAGTCACATTTACATTTGTAACCAAAATACACTGGATTTTTACTAGGTATCATTCTTCCTTCCATTTCATAACATTAACATTTGATTAAATCCAGTAGAAAAAAAAATGACACCAAAAGTGCTGAAGATATTCAGCTAAAGTTCTTGGGTCGATGGAAATCGGATAACATGATATATAACACAACATACTCTCTTTAAAATCTGCCTCTCATCCCAAAGTTTCCCACCCAAATAGCGAATTCCTTGTCAGCATATCCATTTATATGGATTCCACTTACCTTTCCTATACCTCCTTTCTAAAAGTCTGTCTAGGGTCCTATACAAGTTGGAAAGACTAAAGCTATTTAAGCACAACCGACAGTTGCTCCTTGAGAATAACCTGAAGTCTTTCAGTTTACTTCAGTACACAGAGATTAGATGAAGTAATATGAAACCAGCCTGTGGTGTGCTAAGTAGAATAATTATTCCCCCACACCCAAAATGTCAAAATCCTAATTGCTAGAATTATCTCAGTTGTTTTGCAATCTTGACTTCTTTTTAACATGTAAGATATCATATTAATAAGTCCTGATAATTAGGTTCCACAGGCTGTACAAGAAGAATGATGCTGGCATCAATTTGACTTCTGAGAGGTCTCAGGAAACTTACAATCACAGAGAAAGGTGTACGGGGAGGCCAACACTTCACATGGCCAGAGCAGGAGGGAGATGGGGGGCGAGGTGCCACACATTTTTAAACAACCAGATCTCATGATACCTCTATCACGAGAACAGCACCAAAGGGATAGTGCTAAGCCATTCATGAAGGATCCACCCTCAGTATCCAATCACCTCCCTGCAGGCCCCACCTCCAACACTGGGTATTAAAATTTGGCATAAGATTTGGGTGGGGACACAGATCCAAACCATATCAAACACTATCAGCTTTGGGTTTTTGTATTAGTCAGGGCCCTCTAAAGGGGCAGAACTAATGGGATAGACAGATATATATATATATATATATGTGTATATATATATAAAGGAGAGTTTATTAAGAAGCATTAACTCACATGATCACAAGGTGAGGTCCCACTATAGTCAAGCTGAGGAGCAACGAAGCCAGTTTGAGTCCCAAAATCTCAAAAGTAGGGAAGCCAACAGTGCAGCCTTCAGTCTGCGGTCAAAGGTCCAAGAGTTTCAAAGCTGAAGAACTTGGAGTTTAATGTTCTAGTACAGGAAGCATCCAGTCCTGGGGGAGAAAGATGGAAGCTAGAAGACTTAGTAAGTCTAGTCTTTCCACGTTCTTCTTCCTGCTTTTATTCTGGCAGCTCTGACAGTTGATCAGATTGTGCCCACCCAGATTGAGGGTGGATCTGCCTTTCCTAGTCCACTAACTCAAATGTTAATCTCCTTTGGCAGCACCCTCACAGACACACCCAGGAGCAATACTTTGCATCCTTCAATCCAATCAAGTTTACACTCAATATTAACTATCACAGCTATCTTCTTAATTTTCTAGCCCTTCTCCAAGAGGCTTCAAGATTCTGCCTCACTAGTCTGCTCTTATGCATTCTACTGCTATTCCTTGAGGTTCTACCCTTGACCCACTTTTCTAGTTTGTCTTCTAACAGCTAAGTGATCTCATCCATAACCATGTGTTCATTCATTCTTACATAAAGATGTTTTTCAGATACATATTTTCTACTCAGATATCTCTTCTACGTTTCAAAACTGTATATTTCACTGTCGGGCATGAACCTACATTGCAAGTTCTTAATCAAACTCATTATATCAACAGTCTTAATCCCTCCTCTTTGAATCAAGCTGACACTCTTTTGTTCCTTAAGTTGTTATATACAAATTTCTCTCTTACCAATCTTTCTTCTATCTGCCTTGCATCAATTCCTACAATAGACCGAAGATATTTATAATTACTTAAATACATTAGGCTATTTCATATCTCCTTTCTCTGGTTGCAGTCATTGTTCTACCTGGAATCCATTTATTCTTATGACACTTCCCAAGCTCACTCTAGGCTGGAGGAAGTGCCCCTTATCTGTGTCCCTATCAGACCATGCACACTCTTTTTCTTTCTTAGCATTCATCAAATATTATTGATTTTTTATTTTAGCACACGTCTCTAACAGCCAGCATGAGCAATGCTTTTCAGAAGAAAGAATTATCTCATTTTCTTTCCCATTGCCCAATCATGTGATAGGCACTGATCAAAATAGGCAATGAATAAGTATTTGTTGAATGAAAGTGAATTGAAGATGTACAGAAGCCTATTAATACAATTACCATACTTTCTCCAGTAAGGCTTCAAATCCTTAGCCAGAATTAAATAAAAAAATATAATGGACTTACTCAGGTTTGGCCATCAGTAAATGTGCACAAAAGATATAAAGCAATATCTCTTAGTGTGAATATATTTTGGGTTTGGGCTGTATAAGATAACAAATCACATTAGAATTATGTTGGAAAATTATGATAATGGCTGGGCATTCATTGGGAAATAAATATTATAATAGGGAGAAAGAGTAAAGGACATTAGGAGTTGACACAGGGAGTTGTATTAAAAGAAAAAAAAATGCATGTTTGTCATCCAATCAGAATGTAAAATCTTGGAAGTATCAAGTGATAGTAGTAGTTCACCTATAACTTTTTATCTAAATGATATTATCTAACTGAAAAGTATATATTAAATGCTCTTTAAGGACTATTTGTTATGACTTACACATTTAATTATTCATATTATAGCAAATTGAATTTTGAACATGTTATCTTCGCAACAAAATTTGAACTATAAGATGTATTTTCTCTTTCCAGTTTCTGTATTCTGAGTAACAGACTTTCCTGGGTGGCCTTGTGTAACAGCTCCTTGAAAATGCCTGGATGAATTTTCTATAGTACATGATGACCTCAAAATATATACGTTTTTTTAATCCTGGAGGCTGGGTGCAGTGACTCACGCCTGTAATCCCAGTACTTTGGGAGGCTGAGCTGGGCGGATCACCTGAGGTCAGGAGTTCGAGAACAGCCTGGTCAACATGGAGAAACCCCGTCTCGACTAAAAATACGAAATTAGCCAGGTGTGGTGTACAGGCATGCCTGTAATCCCAGCTACTTGGGAGGCTGGGGCAGGAGAATCACTTGAACCTGAGAGGCGAAGGTTGTGGTGAGCCAAGATCATGCCGTGGGCAACCAGAGTGAAACTCTGTCTCAAAAAAAAAAAAAAAAATCCTGGAACAGGAATTAAGTAAATGGTGATAGTAATATTGATAAGTTATTGCTATCTCCCTCTTTCATATGGCATTTAAGTCCCATGTGGTATTACAGAATACATTTCTTGTTGAATGGAAGAGGAATGGACAGAGAAGATACTTGTAGAGCAGAAGGAAAGAGGGTCTGGGATCAAGAGCTTCCTCTGGCCTAAGAGGAGTGATATATGAAGAAACAGCTATGCACTAGAATTGAGAGAAGTATGTGTTGACAGTTTTTGGGTTTGTCTGTAGTAAGACAACTGTGAAAGTCATGTCTAATGATTTTAGTCTTACCAGAGAATGAAGAAGCAATGTCACCTGCTGAATGAGACAAGCAGAGATAATATTGAAAGCAGAAGGAGATCTGGAAACTTGGAAAGATCTGCCATAAGACAGCCTAAATGAATCCACAAAATAAAAAAAAGAAAATGATTGATAAGTAAAAATAAGAGTTTGATATAAATTATGGTTTGATAGCAAAGATTATAGTGACCCTTTTAGTAGAGCCTTATGATTTTGTCCAATGCTGCTTTAAAGTGCAGAAACAAATTAAAGGAAATGAGATTAAAATGTTGACCAAAGGCTGCAAATGGTATGGCAAGTAGTGAGGAATGTCAACAGAGAAAATATTTCAGGACACGATAGATAACAATGGAAAAACTTGAGAATAACTACATATCTAAGATGCAAGGCGCTGTTCATGAATTACCATAGGTCAAGATAAGTATGGATAATTTTAGAATTTGTTTTGTTCCATTGGGATTTATTATCATAGAAGTTTATATGAAATAGAATGTATATTGTTTCTTAGATGTTTAGCTATTAAATTATAATTAGTATTTGTTAATTCTAATTCAAACAATTTACCTATTAGAATAGAAAAAGGTATTCTATGAGTAAGTGTTATGAATTAGATTCTTAGCTAGATTTTACACAGTGTAGGTAGAAAAAGTGAACTCAGAGTCATGTTAGCAAACAATTAGAAATGGGACTGAAGTGATACACAGAAGCTTGTGGGTGAATATACAGAGTTTCTCAGTTCCAGAGTGCCTTGAGTTCCAGTGAGGTGAATTAAAAATGAATTCTATAGATAGCAAACTTTTGAGACCACTGATTTTTTTATTTTTATTTTTTAACTATACTTGGTGCTAAAGAAAAGAATCAAGCATGTATGTTATCACCTAATGGAACTGGAGTCAATATAAAGAAACCAATTCTCCATAAAATTGATCCAGTCTGGTGGTTAAGGACCAGGATGTATAGATCCCTCTAAGGTACACCTGTTGGAGAAGTAAATTTCCTAAAGGAATGAATTAGAAAAATACATGAAGTCACCCATTATTAACATAGAAGAATGGAATAATATGCCATGCATACCTGTTGATAGTATCCTTGGGAATAGCTGGACACTTCCTCAGTGTGGTTTTCTTTCCAACATAAAAGAGACAGCAAAGGAAAATTCTATTCAGTGATTTCTTGTGTGATATAAGCAAGAAATAAGAATTATATATTTTTTGTCAGCTGACTGTGTGCATATTTTCAGAGCCCTCTACTTATAAAAGCAGTAACTGCATGTATATTTGGCCATGTTCCGACTGTATCTAATTTATCACGTTTTTGCAAAGTATGAACTTTAAGCCGTCCAATCAAAACTTTTCATTTATAGCCTATGAAATATGAATGCAAATTTTCATAATATATTTTAAAACTTATAGTTAACTTTTTTGGGAGTTACTGTTTCTGAAATGCTTATATATATCATTTAATCCTATATATTTCTTTTCTAACTGTGTGTGCATATATGTGCACAACTTTATGAAATGGATACTTTTTTCTTGGAGAGCAGATTTAAAATATATTAAGTAATTATTCTAAATCCTTTAAGACATTTTGATAATAGAGCAGACAATATAATTTTGAGTACTGAAATCAGAAGCATTTTTTAAAGAATGTATACTTTAAGTGGAAATATTTAATATTGTTTCTTCCCATTAAATCAAGTAATTTTAATTAAAATTCTAAGATATCTTTGTAAACTAATGAGCATGGTAATTCTTAATCTTTTCCTTTTATTCTTCTTTTCTTTCTATTGAACCATTTTTAAAAATGTGATGAGCTTAATCTGTCTCAAGGCATAATTTAAAAATGAGAAAGGTTTTGATTTTTCTATTTATTTTTCCTTTCCGTTTTTATTGTAAATTTCAGCAACAGTGGGTGCCATACAGACGCTTAGGAGAAGTGTTACGGACAATAGTTTTATTTTTAGAATGATCAAATCTTGCCATGTTATTGAAGATATTTTAAAGCTGATTCTACTGTCCTTATTCTGTCACTAAGAATTGAAAAGAAGCAGTTGGGGCTGCCCCTTATGATGCTATGTGCATTTCTGGTTACCAGTGTGACAGATTATGGTCATCTTCTCCCATTGTCATAGAAACAAGGCTACAACAAATGTAAATTGCCTATAATTTTCTCATTCTCATAATTTGCATTCACATTTACATAAGCAGAGATGTACAACAGCAGGTGTGATTCATAACTCTTACAGAGATGTTAAGCCTTAAATCACTATTATTTTCAATGTAAAATTAATTCAAAATGGAAAAACTCTGAAAGATTAATTGCAAGTTGTTTTAAAATATTTCTGAGTATTAAGGAAGGTTGAATCTGATATATAAACTTTTAAACTAATTTTAACCTTCTAAATTAAACAAAATTGAACAAAGTTCTACATCTTATATTACACTTACTATTTTCCTCATATTCTTGGTCTCATCGGAAAAAATTAAAAAATAAATCAATTAAGTACTATTTTATGTAAAATTCAATCCACAATACTATTAACTTTCTTGCGTACAGTGCCAGCTACTACAAAACTATAAATGCACTATATTTTCTTTTGTATTATTCCAACAATTGTAATTTTTTACAAAATAATTGTAACTATTTAACAAAAATGTGATATTTCCATTTATTACTAGATTACTAATGTATTCTTTCATTTACTCACTAAAAAATATTGTATGCAAACCACCCAGGGGTTTGTGTTCCTGGGTTTACAGAACAAACCACAAAGAATACGAGAAGCAAATAGTGGAACAAACAACATAATGTGAAGTTAAACAATGGGTTTTTAATTTAATTATGTTTAATAAAATATAGAATGGAACAAGTCGTTTTTATCACTTTGAGTCTCAAGTTATCACCATAGAAATGGAGATACCAATAACACCTGCTTCACCAATTTTTTCTAAGTCAAATGAAATAATGCAATGGAAATTATTTTGCATTTGGCCCAATTTTATAAATATAAATGTTATAATATTTTATAAATATTATTGTAACTTTCAAAAAGTTCATAATATATTAGAAGTTAGACAAGTATATACAGTCTGCCCTCTGTATCTGTGGTTCCATATCTGCTAATTCAACCAACCATGGATAAGAAATATTTGGAAAAAAATAAATTCCACAAAATTCTAAAAGCAGAACTTTAATTTGTAATGCACTTATTACTACATTAAATCCATGCAAATTAAGTGGTGGATTAATAGGCATGGATTTATTGTATTAGGATTTTATAAGAAATCTAAAGGTAATTTAAAGTATATGGGAGGATGTGCATAGGTTGTATGTAAATATTATGCACCTGAAATATTTCCCCTTTATTTAGTGTCTATTGTTGCACTGAAATCACAATGTGGAGCTGGATCTTACCTACACAAAGAACAGCGATGCAGCTTTGATTTGCCTTGTTCTTTATAATAACCTCTCTCTCTCAGACTCTGGCATTTGATTGAATGGAGTTAGATCAGGAAATAATCTGAGAGGCTATCCAATCAACATGCTTATAGTGTTCCTTCATCTCTCCACACAAAGACTGAAGTGTTCTTGGTTGAGGAGCTGGCTGTGGAGCCACACTGTCACCTCAGTTTTCCTTTCTTACTCCAATGTACTTTGTGCAAATCAAGGAGAGGTGGCAAACTGGTCAAATCTGCTGGCCAAATCCTTTTATTGTCCATGGTCCTAATATGTAACAATGGTCTGTGGCCCACCTTGATGATCTTATTTTTCCCAAAGACTCCATTTTCAGAAAATAATCATAAGCATTACCTTCTGGGAAGGCATGAGGTAGGGGCTTACCTGCTTTGTATAATAAATGTAAACATGGATTAAATTATTACCTTACATCTTTTAGAAATGTTCAAAGGATTTGTTTTTAAATTTTGAATATGATTATAAAACTAACGAATTATCTGGGAAGCACTAAACACTCAGTACAGAGAAAAAACACATTCCAGTTTATAATAGTAAAAGCTTACATAGAATTTAAATGTATTTAGTATAATATTAATTATCATTATCATTCCATCACCCAATTATAGTACTGATTAAGTCTCTATACAGGACTTAGTACTTCCTCTCTGATTTTGTTCTCATGTTCTTTCTTTGTTTTAAATTCCTAGCTATGTTGCTTTCAATTAGGTTGACAGCTCCTAAATATCAGGACAAAACATAAATTGCAGAATATAATCAATCAGTTAGAAATGGCTGTAAAATGCAATACTTTTTTCTTAGCTACCCACTTTATTAACTGTATTTCTGTTTGTCTTTTTATCTCAAAGTCTATTCAAAATTATGATTGTAAAAATCTATACAATATGGGAATTGAAAAGCAACCAGCATTTCATAGAAACATGTAATGTCATTTCAATATATAAACAAACTCAGGTTTTTACAGGAGAGGAGTTTTTGTGTAAGTTCATATATTCAAGAGGTTACAGAACACTTGGTAAGTGAATAATCTCTCTAGCATCACTGCCATTACTAAAAAATTCTTCCTCTCAGGGCTCTTTCCTATCTCACACTACAAAAATACCACTGAAAGGGAACAGCTTGTCCCTATGGCTTTTGAACTTCGCATAGTCAGATGAGTAAGTACATTTTATGTATGCAGTTAGAGGTTAGTAAAAATAAAGACGTGATGAAATCATGCTGGAATTCCAACCTCTTGAATTTCCATCCTAGCACTGCTTCGGGTTTATAAGGAAGATATATGAAGAGCATTTATAGTTTATTTCTATAGGGATTTAGCCACAATCTCCTACACAAAGTCGTTAATGATGAAAAGCTAGAATGCACCATAATGGACATAAGTTTTCTTTTGTAGTCCTGGTTTAGAATCAAATCACTCTTCTGCTCTTTTTATTCTAGGCCATGCCATTCTTGAATCGAAAAAAAATCATATTTTTTCACTTATCACCAGGTGAAATTTAACTTCCTGCAATTGACTATACACAAACCTACAGCTGTATCAGCAAATCTGTTTATATTTACAAATAGATATTATATATTTTTTCTAGTTGTTATAGATATCCCAAAATATCATTTATCACCATTTTGATGTCATGGTTGATATTAAACCAGCAAACTATATCTTATTATTTAATATGTTAACGAAACAAATATAGATATCATAATTTAAAAATTATTTTGATAAGTATATTTTAATATAACTGGCTTCCTTTTTAAACCTGTGTACTTTATTTTATGGATTTAAATGGAATATTCTAAGAGGTTTATAGGCTGCTCCAAACTCTTGAAGGGGTTTACAGAACAAAGAAGTTTAAAAACTCCTGTTCTACTTTCACGTCTCAATCTTGGTCCACATGGGAGAATAAAAGAGATAAAGGCCAAGAAAAATACCTAGGTATGATTGAAAGAGATTGTCAGAAAGAGGTTACGGACTGAAAATTTGAACAAAAAATTGCAATATCATCCCACATCACACAAAGAAAAATCCATAACATCATAAATTTGGCTCTGTCAAAGCAAACATTGGCCTAACCTAAATTAAGCAGACTTTATTCTTTATTTTCCCATTGCAACAGGGGAGAGAGACAGAAAACCCCACCAAAACAAATGTGGGAAAGGTTTTAAGAGCTGGAGTGGAGGAGGAATTTTAGTACAACTATTTTTGCTAATTGGCCTTACTTAGTGAAAAAGCAAGCTTTCTCTTATCTTCGTGAGCGGAGGTAGTTTTAAAACTTGAAGCAAGGCCACTTACCGACGTTAAGCTTCTACTCTCCCACAGAAACTGGGAGATGGGAGCGCTTTCTTCCTTTTTTTTTTTTCTTTCTTTTTTTTTTGAGACCGAGTCTCGCTGTGTCGACCAGCCTGGAGTGCAGTGGCGTGATCTCGGCTCACTGCAAGCTCCGCCTCCCGGGTTCCCGCCATTCTCCTGGCTCAGCCTCCCGAGTAGCTGGGACTACAGGCGCCAGGCACCACGTCCGGCTAGTTTTGTTTTCGTATTTTTAGTAGAGTCGGGGTTTCACGGTGTTAGCCAGGATGGTCTCGATCTCCCGATCTCGTGATCCGCCCGTCTCGGCCTCCTAAAGTGCTGGGATTACAGGCGTGAGCCACCGCGCCTGGCCCCTTTCTTCCTTAATATATTTCAAAGGCATGACTCCCAAGTCCTTGAGAAAGACATCCCTGGATTGTAAATCCTGTGAGAGGTTTTTGTTTTGTTTTTTTTTGTTTTGTTTTGTTTTGTTTTGTTTTGTTTTTGTTGTTTTTTTGGTTTTTTTAGATTTACATGTCAAAGGGGAAAATGAATTTTCAATTCCAAGTTTTCTAACATTAAATGCCCTTATAAATGGAGATCAGGACCTAGGCTCAGGAAGAAGCTTATCCAATATCCAATGAGGGAAATATTATGGCCATCCTTGCTAACTTTATCAGTTCCTCCTAGTGTTACTCTTCATGAAATAGAATGAGGAGAAAGAATTCAGCTCTTCAAGAGAGACTATGTCTGAGCATAGGTGTGTGTGAAAGAGAAAGTGTGTGTGTGTGTGTGTGTGTAAATGTATGTGTGGTATTTCGCAATAACGGACAGTGCTGTCAAATAAATATAAATTGGAATTTCGTGTGAACACCAGAAAAACAAAACTAAGAGCAAGTGTAAAGAGTTCTTGGGATAAGAAAGACTCAAGAAAATGTTGCTTTTTGTTTACTAAATCTGATAGAATAAATTACTAAATAAAATAATCTGGCTTTGTCAACACGTATAGGGCTTTCTGGCAGTCCTTTTATAAGAAAATAATTCCCATTTCTTTTTCAGTCTGTCTCCAAAAGAAATGATATGCCATCTAATCTCAATGTAAGCTCTCAGTGTACCACAAAAAAGCAAATAATCCGATGTCATTCTTGATTAAATAATCACCTTTTCAGGGCAAAGCCAAGAAGTGTTTTTTCCCCGCTCCCTGAAACAGGAACTGTGACCTAATTCTCATTCCTAATCACAGAATCAAAGGTTAGTATTTGGACAACCTGACACTCACTTTAAGCCATTCTATTTTTCTGCCAAAACTTCAACTTTGTTGACATTCCTTGATTATCCACATTAATGATTGAATCAGCTATTTTTGCCCTTGGATGTTTCTTGTTCTTTATATTCTGCACTACATTTTTTCACACAATAGTATTCCCTGGTCACAATGTTAGAATTAATAATAAGTTAACAACTGATACAGACTGAATGCTTTTTATTTTTCCTGTAATCTTATTTAACCTTATAATTCCATTATTGTTATAATGACAGTTATTTGATTCCAGCAAGAAGTAATACATTTATGATGGCTGATGACAAGCAAGTTTAAACTTGAACTTCTTTGAACAAAGACCTTTTTTTTTCTTTTGTACAGAAACTAAAATTATATACACTTTCCCAAGTCTTCCCTCTGCATAACAAAAAATAGAAGTTTCCTTGAGACTGAAATTTGGCATCATAATTAATTTTTTCTTTATTTTGAGAATTGCCCTCTGGATAAATTAAGAGAGAAGAGTGGGGAAAAAAGAGCCATTATGTTTTGTGTCTCCTCAGTGTAAATTAAATTGCTGATTTGGGTCTAATGGGGGCATACATTTCCATGATAAAGGGAGAGATCTGTTCGATTCAGGAATACAAATGGTTAAAAACAAGATAAAGCTATTATCTACTCTAGGACTCTATTCTGCAGAGAAAACTCCTGGGTACTTCTAATAAGAAAGATACAGCAGAGCTTCCTGACAGGAACAGAGTGAGCCTTTGTTAGTCCTGGACTTTTCTGTCACTCACTTATAGATAATATCAAGCACTGTGACAGAGACAAGGTATATATGACTGCTACTTAGACAATGGGAATGCTAAGCCTCTAATTGAATTTCTCTCTGAGAAAAAGACATTTTCTTTGGGGAAAAGTAACATTTTGTCAAGTAAAAATGATCTGCTAATTGTTGTAGAAAATTTCTCAGTTTAGATATAATTGATCTTAGTTTTATACTTAAGTCTCATTACCCTCTCCACATTACCCATTTGCAGCTTCTTTACAGTATGCCTGTGCTTGCTAGAGTAAAAGTAGATTTTTTTTTTTTTAGTTTCTAGAATCTTATTCATGGAAAATCTTCATCTAAGTGGTGTTTTCACATTTAAAAAGCCACCTAACAAAATGTCCAAGTTTTGTTTTCTTGCTGTCTTCCTAATTATTCATGTATGTCTATGTGTATAGAATCACAATTACTTATACTTGTTGATGTCATGTATAAAATGTTGAAATTCTATACTGTTACTCTAGATGCACAGTCAAATGCACTATTTTCAAGGCACATTGAATACTCATAGCTTTTCTTTTGCCTGGAGGCATAGAAGGCACACAGCTTCTTTATCATCTGTTTAACTCCAAACCTTTTCTGAAAATTGAAACTTTCTACTTTGTATAAGTGTCTTTATTTCCCTCCTTCTGTTTACTGATATGATTGATTTTACATTCCCATTACTTTATAGGAAAATATGGACAGATAAAAATTGTGACTCCCTTGTGTTTGAAGATCTGTTCATCACAGAAGGAATATTGGCTTCTGTTTTGTGTGAAAACTCATGTAACGGCATCTTGTGCGAGTTTAATGTCAGTAAGGGTGGATGAGTCATTTTGTTACATTTGCGTATGAGATAAGCACTATTAGGATTTAAGATTAGTGTAAATTGTAAAAGGACAGCAAATAAGCAAGGATTTGTTTTTTCTTATTTTTTTTCAAATATTTTATGTTTTGAACAGAGTTACTGAAAAGAGACAAATCCAAATGCCTGTAAGAGTGAGAATTTTCCGCATGTTCTCCCAAGATATGGTGACAAAAAATAAACATTCATTAATAACGAAAGCTTAATTTTATTTTTTCATCTAGATAGAATACAATGAAGATGATGATTTTTAAATGAATATATCTATTGTTAATTTTATATGACTATAAAGAAAATTACTAGTCAAATTTAGTACTAGGTGTTTGAAACTCATCTCTCTTTGCAGCCACAGAAAATGACATCTACTTTTTCTAGCTCTAGTGTTTATATGAAAATCTGTCAATCATTTTGCAAGATGTTTTATATCTAAGTGTATCTGTCAGGAAGTCCTATTCAAGATCCATTGGAGTTATTCTGGGCAAACAACAGAAGTAAATCCTTTTGGAAATATTAAAAACAATTACTAGGCCCAAAAATGTTTGTGCAAATTTGAAAAATAAAAAGTAAATTTTGGAAATACGTTGTCAAGTCACAATCTATTTAAAGGTAAAATATATATATATTTTTGAGAGGTTATTTTAATATTTTAAGTAGTATAAAAATTATTTTTCTTTTTTATTCTGAAGGAGAAATTTATTTCAATGG
>NW_012101820.1:31995-35208 GCF_000951045.1 Mandrillus leucophaeus
TCTCAAAACAAAAAAAAGAAAAAAGAAAAAAGAAGAGCAATGTAGTCAGTTACATATACAACTCTTATTGAGTATGCACTGTGTGTTCAACACTAGTTTAGGACCTGATATTAATGTGGTTCTGAATTTAGTTTTCCTATTCTTGAAGACAGTATCAGCTAACTTCAATTCATATTATAATGATGTTGGCCTAGAAGTCACTTGTATTAGTTTGTCATTGCTGTGTAACAAATTACCACCTACTTAGTGATTTACAAAAACACAGTTATTAGTTTGTAGCCCCTTTATCTTTGCCACATAATATAATCATGGCAGTGATATCCCATAATATTTATAGGTTCTATAACACCCAGGGAGAAGGGATTATACAGGTTATGCAGAACAGAGGCAGGAAACTTGGGTACATTTTAGAATTCAGCCTACCAATCGCAGTATGCCAGGGTCACTTGATTTGAACAGTAGAGGATGGTGACAAATGTGTCTTATTCACAGAAGGCTATGAAAATAGGCTAGATTTGGAAGGGGGAATGAAGAAAAAACAAGTGACATCTTTTCCATGAAGTAGACACTCTAAGCCTGCTATCACTGAAACGTACTACTTTGGCTTTGTACAATTAGCCAGTCTTGACAATCAGAATATGAAAGGCATGCTGAATTGCCAAATTATATTGAATGTGTCCTATATTGGTGTTACTCCCTGGTATCGCAAGACAAGACAAATTGCAATCCAGGGATCTGACTAATGAATGTATCAAAATAGTTATGATGACATTGGAAAGGAAATAGAATCTCAGTATTTTGAGATATTAAGCCAGAGATACATGTACATTGATAATGGCACAAAATTGTCTGTATTCATGACTCAGTCCTTGAAAGTTTATATTACAAAATGAACAATACAATCAATCAGCTATTTCTAGTCACTTTATATTTGATTCTTCTGTCACAATGGCTTTCCTCCTCACTTTCATAACTCAAATTGGAAAAGGACTGTCTGCAATGTGGACTGTAAAAAATAGTCCACATTTTGATGGATGCTTATTACTTATTAAATGTTTAATAGGCTGCAGGACTCACTCTAAGATCTGTTTCATTTCCCTTGGTGCATATAGTATTACTTGATAGGGGAAGGATACTATCCATTTTTGGAAAGTTTTATAAATAGTATTAGGAGAAACTTCGAGATACTTATTATTTTCTCCTATTTAAGTTACACTGAGTTGAATTTACAAGTATAATAACTTTAGTGAGGAAAATTACTAAAGTTAAAAAGAAAATAGTGGAGAGAAAAATCAGTATCTGTATACAGAAAACTAAAGAATTAAAGAAACATATTTTTTTTGTGATTTACACGATCTTCAATGTAATCGGAATAGAGAAAGGTCACAGGGCTCAACAAGCGACCCCCTGCTGCTTTTCTCATCGCTGGTTTCCTGTTCACTCTATACACTCGTCTCTTCTCTTTGTCTAATACATATTGACTTTCTTATTTCACAGACTCTGTGATATTTTGCACAAGGTTAGTAACCCTGAAGATTTTCTTTCACTGCAAAACAAAGGGTCATTCTTCTAAAGATGTTTATATATCCTCGTTTGTAAATGTTGTTTAGAAGAGGAAGGAATGCTGTGGTTTAAGGTAACATAGTTTTTATAAAAATTTATTTCTTTAACACCCTAATACAGGGTTTATAAGGCTTGACCATATGTACTCTGTATATGTGTATACAGTTTAATTATATGTGGAATTAATGTTTACCCAACCTAAAGCATGCACGTGCTTGTATACAAATGTGTGCACATATATGTGCATGTTTGGGCATGCCCTCCCCTACTCCCACACACAGAAACACATGATCTCACACACACACACACACACACATATATATATATACCTAAACCTGATTGGAATGAAAGATTAATAGAATTTGATTTTCTGGGACTAGTTGTCAAAAATTCAAGAGGATTAGATTGGTTATTTATAACTAGAAAAAAAATTGTCCCAGCCCTTTCTCCATTCTCAGGAAATATCTAGTGGGTTCATGTTTTTGTTTTACTTTTCTAGGAAACAAATGTTTTCTTATTTATCATGTTCAACATCACTGGTTGCTACTGTTCTCTAACTCCCTTTTTTTTCCCCTATATGTTTGAGCACATATTATTACCTCTCCCTTGATAAAGAGAAAAAAAAAAAAAAAAAGGTCGGACGAATGGAGTGTTTTCTTTCAGATACATTTATAACTCAAAAACCTACTTGTGGAGCACTTTTACTTCCCACTGCTGAACTAAAAATTTTGAGTATTGCTGTTGGATCCCTTGATTTTTCTCTTCTCTTCATTCAAGCCTCTTCCTGCTTCAACTTCTCCCAAAGCTCAAGCTTTTAAAAGCTTCTTAGAACTGACACATCACAGAAGTGAATATTCACACCTACTTAGTCCATTCCATTTTGTTTCATAGTATTTTTTTTAATTGGGTATGATCTCAATTACCATTGGAAACACAATAGTACTCTTTTTCCTCTCTAGACCACTTATCTAAGTGTATATAGTGTGTGTGCTTGTGTTTAACCTAATATTAATATTGTCAAACTTAGCAAACCAACCAATCAGCCATCTATTTAATTTGAATTTCAGATAATAATAGATAATTGTTTACTACAATTTGTATTTTAGATAAACATCAAACAATATTTTGGTATATTTCCCAAGCAACGCTAGAGATTATTGCTTCCATTGTTGCTTTTCCATGCAACACATTAGAATATTTTATTGCATAGTTGGATCAAATCTCTGTTTATCCTCACTCACCAAAGCGCTCTCTACTAGTTTAGCATGGTGCTAAGTCCTACACACGAAACCAAAACAAAACAACTGCAATGGCATCATCTTTTGCAAACAACTCAATCTCTTTCATTTTCATTTACCTCACCTGTAAAAGGGGATAATAATACCTGCATATCCAAATTAGAAGTAAATTTTATATATGTATATATATATATAGCATTCAATAAGAATTTTCACATAGAAAGTACTCAGTATTTTGTTTTTATAATTAGCAATGGTACTATCTGTTTTTGTTTCCTGAATATCACTGCACCTTAGCCCTTGATCTCTCTGAGAACTAGATCTTAGGATATTCTTTTTTTGAGACTTTTGTTTTGTTTTTGTTTTTGTTTTTGTTTTGAGACAGAGTCTCGCTCTGTCACCCACGCTGGAG
>NW_012101820.1:37898-38482 GCF_000951045.1 Mandrillus leucophaeus
ATAGACACATTTTATAAATCCCTCAATTTCTGCAAATAAAATTCCTTAGCTTGTAGGCTTGTTTTATTACTGCCTCAACAACCTATAAACAAATACACAAATACCGTCTTCCTAGGATTTTGGAAAAGCTACTTAAATGCCATTAATTATGTGATTGCTTGTATATAACATCACAGATTTTACTTTTATTACAGTTTACTTAATTTAATGGTTACTTAAGTAACCACTATTACTTATTTTAAGCATTAAATGTGGATGTCTATTTGTTTAATATATATACCTATATGAAAGAAACAATATAGAGTACCAATGTGCAAAAAGGGACTTGAGTCAATCAATTTACTTAAATTTTCCATGCATTCTAAGCCTCAGTTTTCTTATTTTTAAAGGGAATAAAGGTTACTTTTCAAGGTGACAGACTTAGCCTTTCCTTAGTCTTTGCCTTGTCTTCCTCCTAGTGATATGGACAGGAGATGGAAATACTGGGTTGAAGAGGGCAGTTCCCTGGCAAACCTCACCCTCAAGCCTGGATACCTGCTGTCCTAAATGAAAACAGGCATTTCTGTTTTCATGCTCCAAAAGTT
>NW_012101820.1:44847-47302 GCF_000951045.1 Mandrillus leucophaeus
TTTTGCCAGCCAAGTATTATAAGATAATAGACACATTTTATAAATCCCTCAATTTCTGCAAATAAAATTCCTTAGCTTGTAGGCTTGTTTTATTACTGCCTCAACAACCTATAAACAAATATACAAATACCGTCTTCCTACGATTTTGGAAAAGCTACTTAAATGCCATTAATTATGTGATTGCTTGTATATAACATCATAGATTTTACTTTTATTACAGTTTACTTAATTTAATCGTTACTTAAGTAACCACTATTACTTATTTTAAGCATTAAATGTGGATGTCTATTCGTTTAATATATATACCTATATGAAAGAAACAATATAGAGTACCAATGTGCAAAACGGGACTTGAGTCAATCAATTTACTTAAATTTTCCATGCATTCTAAGCCTCAGTTTTCTTATTTTTAAAGGGAATAAAGATTACTTTTCAAGGTGACAGACTTAGCCTTTCCTTAGTCTTTGCCTTGTCTTCCTCCTAGTGATATGAACAGGGGATGGAAATACTGGGTCGAAGAGGGCAGTTCCCTGGCAAACCTCACCCTCAAGCCTGGATACCTGCTGTCCTAAATGAAAACAGGCATTTCTGTTTTCATGCTCCAAAAGTTGTCTTTTTGCCCGCCACATCCCCTGTCCTGCACCCATATGAATCCCGAACCCCAGGCTCCAGAAGCAGACCAGCAAGCCCGAAGACCAGCAGAAGGACGGCGGAATGATGTGGCTGAGAAAGGGAGAAGAGGAATATCTGAATGCCAAGAGGAGTTCAGCTGGGGGCAGTCAGAGAGGAGTCCAGCCACAGGGCAGCCAGAATCCAGGGGAGGATCACCTTTCCACTCCATCCTCTTCTTCCGCCTCCCCATCCATCCTACTGAAAGCCACTTCCACCACTGAATAAAACCTGCCATTCTTCCGTGGAGTCCGTGTGTGACCCGATTTTTTCCAAGGCACTGGACAAGAGCTTGGATACAGAAAGCTGTCACCCTGGCCCTCTGCCCTTGTGAAAAGACAGAGAGTCCACTGAGCTGATTAACACTCAAGCCATCTGCAGATGGCAAAGCTGAAAGAGCTCTGTGGCTCACTCCTGTAATCCCAGGACTTTGGGAAGCCAAGGCTGGTGGATCATGAGGTCAGGAGTTCGAGACCAGCCTAGCCAAAATGGTGAAACCCCGTCTCTACTAAAAATACAGAAATTAGCTGGGCATGGTGGTGTACAATCCCAACTACTCGGAAAGCTGATGCAGGAGAATAGCTTGAACCAGGGAGGCAGAGGTTGCAGTGGGCCGAGATTGCGCCCCTGCACTCCATCCTGGGTGACAGAGCGAGACACCTTCTCACAAAACAAAAACAAAAACATAAACAAAAACAAAAAAGAAACAGAAAAACCTCAAAAAAAAAAAAAAAAAGCTTTGTAACACTGGGGTTGCAGGCACCCACCCCTAGACACTACCACAGGGCTGGAGCCCAAAGCGCTTGCCCCAGCCTCTACATTTGCCCATCTGCATGCTTCCCTCCTGCAAGAGGTTTGAGCAGCGAGATGAAAGAACAGGCAAGCATGCACGGGGAATTAGGGAACTCTTCCATTTCACTAGGTCACATTAAAAGATTCAAAAAGATATTAAAACATATGTTACACTATTCTTAAAAAAAAAACTGCTATGTAAGCCAGTTTTTACTAGAATACAGGAGGTTACATAGACTAGAACTTTCTGAAAAGAGTGGAAATTCTTCTGTAAAAAGTCCATATCTTTAATGTTGGAGAAGAGAAAGGTGGAACATAGCTTGGGTGACTCTACACTTCCAATATCCAAAGCAATATAGAAATATAAAACTTTATAAGGCATAAAAACAATTAAAATACTCTACCAGGAGAAACATTATCATTACTTAGGAAATAATTATGTGGATCAAAAGTATGTTTACTTATTTCCAATTCACAATCCCAAAAGGAAACCTGTCTGTTAATAAGCTCTCTCAATTTGCACTGAACCTACAGTTCAGTACATATTCATCCAGAAAGTAAAATGAAAATTCAACAAAATAATGCATTGCGAAAGAGAAAGGAAAGTAAATCTTGCGGCCCCCAAATCATTAAGCTACAGGGAAAAGTCAAGCTGAGAACTGCTTAGAGCAAACCTGTCTCCCATTCTATTCAAAGTCATTACTCTGCTCACTGAGATAAATATGTATCTAATTGACTCCTTTGGAAAGGCTAATCAGAAAATCAAAAGAATGCACCTGTTTATCTCTCACTTACCTGTGACCTGGAAGCGCCTCCCTGTTTCAAGTTGCCCCGCCTTTCTGGACAGAGCCAATGTACATCTTACAAACACTGATTATGTCTCATGACTGTCTAAAATGTATAAAACCAAGCTGTGCCCCGACCACCCTGGACACAGGTCTCAGGACTTCCTGAGGCTATATCATGGGCATGTGTCCTCTACATTGGCAAAACA
>NW_012101820.1:49137-51330 GCF_000951045.1 Mandrillus leucophaeus
TCAGCCACCTGAGTAGCTGTGATTACAGGCGTGCGCCACGATGCCCAGCTACTTTTTGTATTTTTAGTAGAGACAGGGTTTCATCATGTTGGTCAGGCTGGTCTGAAATTCTTGACCTCGGGATCCGCCCGCCTCGGCCTCCCAAAGTGCTGGGATTACAGGCGTAAGCCACCGCTTCCAGTCGTTTTCTGTTTGTTTCAGTCTGTGCTCTATTTATATTGGCTTCTGTCCTCATTTTTGTTGTCTCATGGTCACATGATGGCTTTAACTGCTCCTGATGAGTTTCACAATTAATGTACTAGACATTAAGGAGGTTGCAGAGGGCAGTTTACATGACATCAGCTGAGTTTTTGTTTTTTGTTGTTGTTGTTGTTGTTGTTTTTAATTTGCATGTCTTCCGGAGACTTTTTCTTTTTCTTTTTTTCTATTGATATGTCCTTCTGTTAGCAGAATTTCACTTAGGTTCACCAGACACGACTGTGTTTCTTCGCCATTCATAGCTGTCAGGAAGCTGAGAATTAAGTACTGAGACTGAATTTCACTCTCCTAAGGCTTTATATTAGAGGCTGACAAGGGAACTTGGAGCTGGGAAAGAGTATTAAGTAAACCAGTCATACTCTTTGTAACATAAACCAAATTAGGTTTAAGGTAAAAAAATAAAGACAATTTCAGACACACACAAACAAAAACTCAGAAAATCTACCTTTCACAGACTATGCCTAAAGAAAAACTTACTTGATGTTTATACATATATACATATATACGTGTGTGTGTGTGTGTGTGTGTGTGTACCTTAAAAGTCAAACAACAAAAAGGGGAGGAAGTTCTGGAATTAAAGCAACATTAAACCAAACCCAGGAGTAGAAGTTTTTAAAATGTGGAATGTTAAAAGATGGCAAAAAATAAGAGGTCTGAAAAACATATTGCCAAAAGAGTGTTATATTACAGTTCAAGGAAATTTATAATTTTATGATAACTACAAATCAAATATTTTCTATAAATAAGGTGAAAAAGTAATCCAAAACTCTAAAATAAAAGCTATTCAAAAAGCCTTATTCTATCTATGTCAAAAAATGTAGTGCAACTTTTAAGCAATCAAGAAACATATACTTACTGATATAATTTTGTTTTTTTCTTTATGAGTTCAATTATATAATTTGAACTTGAAGTAAAAAGTAGTTACTTAAGCATGATATTGTGAATCTTGTATATTGCTTTTCAGTTTGTTCAATCAACGTACACACACACAAAAATAGACTGAATCCTAGTTGAAGCATCTAAATACTATAAACTTTAATAATGTAAAAGAACAGCATATTCAACATAAATCAGGAGACACTATGAGACATGAACCATGTATAGAGTTTCAATAAATGCCTCTATAATTAATGAATCAAGGATGAGTTTTATGTATATATAGTCAGGTGAAAGACAAACTAATGAACAAAAACAAAAATTTGGAGGCTAATTTGGAAGGAATTACAACAGGTAGGACAAATTCTCTAATACTCTTATTTCTTATGTTGGGGGATCAATACATTTTATCTAAATACAGTGAAATAAGTAGACAAAGTATAAGCGTAATATTTAATATTTTGATATTTTCTTGATACCTATAAAATGATCTAAAAACATAAAAGGTAAAAGTTAGTGAACTCAGTAAGGCCCTGGATATTTTATCACTGAATAAAGTAGCCCACTGAATGGGCTACTTTTTAAATTTTACAGCTTTGTTTCCTAGTTCATTACATTCAAGATGGTGCAAATCAAAAGTATGATTTTTTACCAACTCAGAAAAGAAAATGCTGCAAATTAAACTGTTTTAATTTGTTACTAAAATTTAAAATTTTAATTTTATACTTTGAAAGAGTTCTGTCAGACTTACATATATATATATGGAGAGAGATTTTTTAAGCATACATCACCATAGTGAATAACTGAATGAAAAACATAAGTAAAATAAATCAGTTTAGGTATTTTTAAAGTGTTTTATATGAAGAGGTTGAATCACTGTTCCTCTCAGTTTTAGTAATGTCTGTGTGTTTTTTTTTTTCCCAAAATATATTCTCTATTGAACTATCAAGAGAGTTAATGATACATGATTTTCTTCAAATATTGCTCTACTGTGTCTCCAGAACTTTCTTCTGTGAGATGGAGACTGATTCTACAAGACTTGTTGCTCATACTCCATTT
>NW_012101820.1:52260-92425 GCF_000951045.1 Mandrillus leucophaeus
TTCAACAAGAAGACCTCACTGCACTAAACATACATGCACCCAACATAGGAGTATCAAGATTCATAAAGCAAATTCTTAGAGACCTACAAAGAGACTTAGAAATTCCCACACAATAATAGTGGCAGACTTCAACACCCCTGACAGTAGTAGACAGATCATCAAGGCAGAAAATTAACAAAGATATTCAGGACCTGAACTCAATACCTGATCAAATGTATCTAGTAGACATCTACAGAACTCTCCATCCGCAAACAACAGAATAAACATTCTTCTTATCACTACATGGCAAATACTCTAAAATTAACCACAAAATCAGAGGTATAAAAATATTTGGCATATTCAAAAAACCCTCAAATTATACCAACCACATTTTTGGACCACTGTGCAATAAAAATATAAATCAATACTGAGAAGATCACTCAAAACTGTATAATTACATGACAATTAAATAACCTGCTCTTGAACGACTTTCGGGTAATTAATGAAATTAATTAAGGAAGAAATCAAGAAATTCTTTGGAACTAATGAAAACAAAGACACAAAGTACTAGAATCTCTGGACACAGCTCAGGCAGTGTTAAGAGGAAAGTTTATAGCACTAAATGCCCACATCAAAAGGTTGCAAAGATCTCAAATTAACATACTAACATCATAACTAGAAGAACTAGGGAAACAAGAACAAACCAACCTCAAACTTAGAAGACCAGGAATAACCAAAATGGGAGCTGAACTGAAGGAAATTGAGACTTGAAAAACTATACAAAAATCAATGAACCCAAGAATTGGTTCTTTGGAAAATTAATAACATAGATCTACCAATTGCTAGACCAATAAAAAATACAGAAGATCCAAATAAACACAATTAAAAATGATAAAACAGATGTTACTACTGACCCCACAGAAATACAAGAAAACTATCAAAGATGACTATAAACACCTCTATGTATACAAACTAGAAAATCTGGAAGAAACTGATAAATTCCTGGACACATACAATCTCCCAAGACTGAACCAGGAAGAAATTAAATTCCTGAACAGACCTATAACAAGTTCTGAAATTAAATTGGTAATAGAAAACATACCAACCAAAAGAAGTCCAGGACCAGACAGATTCACAGCTGAATTCTACAAGATGTATAAAGAAGAGTTTGTACCATTTCTACTGAAACCATTTTAAATAATTGAGAAGGAAGGACTCCTTCCCTACTCATTCTATGAGGCCAGCATCATACCAAAACCTGGCAGAGGCACAACAAAAAAAAGGCAATTTCAGGCTAATAGCCTTGATAAACACAGATGCAAATATCCTCAACGAAGTACTATCTTTGTTGTTTAATGCTATTTGGTGGACAGAAATAAGATTTCATCAATCACAGATGCAGCTTGACTTTAAAAATGTTAAAATGTGAAAAAAACTATGCAGCTTATAATTGATGAAACGCAATGTTTGACCTATAACTGTAGAGCTTTCTTGCTACTGAGTGATAAGTGATATGGCTCTCAAGTACTGACTTCTCAGATATTTAATGTTGAATCAATGCATAGTTTCTGTCCTCCATTTTAATGTACATGTCAGCTACCATAATTTTTCAATGAATATAACATTATTTTATCCTGATTTTCAATGTATATAGCATAAATAATAATTTTCTTTCTGCCTTTTATATTCTCCTTTATTAGTACTAAGAAAGAATATTTAAATGTGATTTTAGGGGTATAAAAAGTAGTGATTGGTTTAACAAAATTGGACTACATATATTCTAAAGGCCTCTGGTAAAAGAGAGACACAGGTGTTATAGACGGCCAGGAAAATCATTTGACCTTGAAGATTGGGACCGTGCACCAGAATATGCACTATAATTATAAAGCTTATCATCTCTGCTCAGTATGGAGCCTATTTTGGGAATTATCAGAAAGGCAAATTATTTTGTCATATAGTGGGGTAAGTTCTAGATGAGGTTAGTCCAACAGAAATGCAATTTGAACCACATATGTAATTTCAATTTTTCTAGTACTCACAATGAAAAAGGTAACAAAAAATCATTTCTTATTACATATAACAAAGTCTTAACAAAATTATTTCAAAATATCAATTTAAAAATGTTTATGAAGAATTTCACATGTTTTTGGTGCTTCATCTTCTAAATTTGCTGTGTGCTTTGGACTTAACAGCACATCTCTATTTGTACTAGTGTTCAATAGCCAAATGTGGCTTGTGGCTAACATACTAGATGATACAGTTCCAAATTTTAAATACCAGGGTAGTTCTAGACTATAGATACTATTGTCTTTGAAATAACTATTCCCAGCTTCCATTTTAATCTACCTGCCTACGGCCAAAGAAATATATGTGCGGTGCTATGATTCCAGGTTCACTGGTTTCTTAAGCAGCAATGGTCACCGAAGTGCTGATGTATATATGAAGAGGGAAGCGTGGCATCAAGTCTATGAAATGCTATAGGCCTCAGGTTGTGGAGACATACAGGAATAAACTTCAAGAAAACCTGTTCACTATTGGAATGGCAGTAGAAGGCTGATATGGAGAGACCCGGTCATTTGTGTATATGATCTGCCTTGCATCTTAGCCTCTCTTTTCAGGCCTGGGTTTTGAGAGTAAGAGTTTCTATTTTTGTTTTTCTTCTTGACATCCTCTCTCTCTCTCTCTTTGCTCTCTTCCATCTCTCTCTTATTTCTGTTGCTAGTCCTGTTTTCCTCGTACAGATCCAAAATTTTTATAGCAAACTTGATTCCTTTACTCTTTCATTATCTTCCTTTCCTTTCCTTCCTCTCTTTGCTCTCTACCAATGTTTGTTTTTCACCTCTGTTTTTTCTGTCTTAAGAGATAAAATCCATTCATTGTTTTTCCATTATGAGATGCAGTAATGTGTTTTCCCTTTGATATTAGTACATCCACATGCTCAAGCACGAATTGCACACTCTATTACTACTGCCTAACCCTGTACTTATGCAGAACATCAGCTACTTGCCATGGTTTTGTTGTATTTAATACTTGCTTATAATTTATTCTCCACATAATTTCTTACATTTTATCTGACTCTCTTTCATCAGAATGCCTTCGACATTCTCAGCTGTATTCCTCAAGCTGTGTTTTGCTCTGGTAGGCACTCACAAATCTTTATTATTGCTGTATGCTTGGAAAGAAAGATTAAATAGTTATTAGTTTCTACTTGTCTAAAACAGTCTGTTTTTGCTTTTTAAGAACACAGAGTTTTTAAATGTAACATTATTTTTAGGCATTTTAAAAACAAGAATTGGCTAATTGATAAATCTCTTTAGCCAATTAATGAAGCCATCGCTTATAAAAGTGGACATAAGGCCGGGCGCGGTGGCTCAAGCCTGTAATCCCAGCACTTTGGGAGGCCGAGACGGGCGGATCACGAGGTCAGGAGATCAAGACCATCCTGGCTAACACGGTGAAACCTCGTCTCTACCAAAAAATACAAAAAACTAGCCGGGCGAGGTGGCGGGCGCCTGTAGTGCCAGCTAATGTAGTCCCAGCTACTCGGGAGGCTGAGGCAGGAGAATGGGGTAAACTCAGGAGGCGGAGCTTTCAGTGAGCTGAGATCTGGCCACTGCACTCCACCTTGGGCGACAGAGCGAGACTCCGTCTCAAAAAAAAAAAAAAAAAAAAAATGGACATAAAATTTAAAAAATACACACACGCACACACACACATCTTTTGTTAGAAGTTGTAATAAAGCCCCCATCTGAAAAAATAAAAAAACTTATAGAGGCTTGATTTAGTTTTACATTAGGTATCACTGAACAACGTAGACTTTACATAAATAAAATACAAGTCTATAAATAGGCATCAAAAGAAAAAAAAAAGACTAATAAATACTTTATTTTGAAATTCATTATTCCAGAGGAAAAGCAGCCACGTAATTCTCTGGACTAACTTTATTAAGATCTTATGTACCAAATACTCTTCCAAGTGAGTACATCCAAAAACATAACAAATATTTATAGTAACTTAAGGAAGTTCATTTCCATTCTGTTAAATGAGGAAACTGAGATACAGAAGAATAGCAAGAAAGTAGTGGAACCAGGATTTAATCAAAGGACATACATTTTCAGAAGTGATTTTCTAGATAGCTATATCATATTATTTCTTATCAGGTATATACGTCTTAATGAGGAGAACAGGGAACTATGACATAGGCATTTTTATTAGGCTGCTAAGATTAATTACTATAAATGTCAGTATTCAACTTACACTAAAATGGCGAAGTGCTAACCATCCTCTAGTATCTGTAATCATCCAACATTAAGTTTTTGGCCAGTGTCAAGGTTGCTTGGAATGAAGACTACATTTCCCGTCATCCTTGAACCTAGATGAGACATGTAACTAATTTCTGACTAGTGTGATGTTAAATGTAACTTAAAAAAATTTGTTAACCTTCAGGGTTGTGTGCTTAAAGAAAAATATGACCGTGTTATACATGCTTTTTCTCTTTTCCCCTTTGCCCTTCCCCAGTGAGTAGAGTGTACACATTGTGGTGAGTCATCTTCAACTCTGAAGTCAGGTCATTCCAAGAAGAATGTTTTCCAACAAAACAGAGGGCACTAGCATCATAGACAGACTCATGTCAGAGTCTCCATATTAACCACGATTTACATTAGAGATAAATAAATGTCTATTTGCTTTAAACAACTGTTACTCTGGTTTGTTTGTTTGTTTGTTTTTTGAGACAGGGTCTCACTTCGTTGTCTACACTGGAGTGCAGTGGTGTGATCATGGCTCACAACAGCCTTGACCTCCGAGGCTCCAGTTATCCTCCCGCCTCAGCCCCTCAATTAGCTGGGATTAAAGGCACATGCCACCATGCCTGGCTAATTAAAGAAATTTTATTTTTGTAGTGATGGAATCTTGCTATATTGCCCAGCCTTGTCTTGAACTCCTGGGCTCAAGTGATCCTCCCACCTCAGTCTCCCAAAATGCTGGGATTACAGGCTTGAGCCACTGTGCCTGAACAATCTGAGCCTTTGCTAAAGGAGCGTATCCAGTGTCCTAAGTAATACAAGTGAACTGAATCTACTGTGTAGTTCTCTATATCAGTTATCACCAATTACTTTCCATGCCTGTCCCACATCTTCCGTTTAGGAGCTGGTAGAATTGTCTGCTGGAGAAAAGACAGCAGAGCAGGTAATATTATATTTCTACTATGCCTCTGTTCATGAATTTTATATCCAGCGTTCCTTACCTGCTTATAAATGACACTGTGCATGTATTACCTGAACATGTACACACATACACTTTAGAGACAGGGAAAACAGTTCTGCCCAAAAAGTATGTCTCTAACAAGACATGTAGATGACAATGTTTTCAGGAATATTGTAATCTTATAAAAAGGTCTCCTTGGAAAACCTAAGCTAACTTGATTTATTCCGATTGACTGAGACAGCGACTAAAGAAAAGTCTTAGTTTGCAGAAGTCTGTGAAAGAAATAATCTATTTAGTTCTTTTAGACGTTGAAAGGTATGAGTTTTTCATGCCACTAAATAGTATCAGAAATACCAGTTAAGTCGATGTTCCAGCTCATAGATTTTTCTCACTATTCCCTGAAAAACTGTGGGAGTGGGAAAAGAATTTTGTTATACTTGGTTTTAACTGTTTTCAATTTTTACCTTAGACAAACTGTGTATATAGAGTCAAACGGTACTCAGTTTGAAATAACTTGACACTGCATATATTAAACTAAACAGAAGGCAATGCAAGTACACTGAAACTGATTTAATATGCAATATTTATCTGTGGTAGAGAGAAACACAATTCAATTGAGGCTGATTCATCCTCCATTTTCTGTGCACAGAATTCCACAGGAGGTCATCTGCTATTATTTTATCCCTATTAGATGTCCTGAATATATTAGGCAGCAACAGAGTAACCTGTGATAATGGCAGACAAGGTAACCTACTCTTCCTCATGTAGCTAGCGTGCAGCATGCAGAGCTTAAGTTTTTGGTTTTATCCCTCATCCACTTTGTGACTGTGAAATTGCCATGATTGTTTTTGGAAAAAAAAAAAAAAAAAGTGTTTTCACTTTGCTGGGCAACCTAGGAGGCCTTTTCATGCTATGTACTGCTTCTAACTCAGAATGAATATCATTTTTGAGTTTGAACAGATCTTACTTATCTTACTTTTGGTTAATTCTCTTGTCACAGCTCATTGATAGGACATGTTATTTAAAATAATTATCTATTTTTCTAGATTAGAGTGCTTGCTCTCCAAATATAAACAACATTTCTTTCTTCATATATATTTCCAACTATTATTTTCTAAAGCTAGACTTACTTAAGATTTATATACTCATAGGAATAGTATTCAGGAGGATAAATTTGAGCTTTAAATATATTTAATTCAATTTTTTTGTTTTTACTCCTGCTTCATTAAGTTACTATGAATTCCTTCTAGTATTACACTGCCATCAATTTTAGTAATCTGCTGTCATAAAAAAGACAGCCATCGAAGTTTGAGAGTGGTTTTAATAACCTTCATTTAAAAAAAGTAAAAAGTATTTGTGTATATACATACCACACACACATTAACACATTAAATATCTGTATTTAAATACACAGTAAAGCAAAACACACACACACACAAACAAATATATACGTGAAGACTGGCAAAAAGCACAGAACTTATTTTTCTTAGTGTATATACTAGAACTTCTATATTCAAATGGTAATTCTTTAAAATAGTTATTTTGGAAGGGCATCACTTACTTCAATAACATTATTGATGCTTAAAACTTCTACAGAATGTTTTCTGTGAATCTTCCGAGCTACTTTATGTTTTATAAAATGACTACTTTTATTACTTGAGAGCCACACATGGTTTTGAAACCAGAAGGGGCTTTTTTTCCAGTTTCGTTGCTTTCCACATTTCCATTCAATTTAAATAAATTTTGGCTTTTTAAAAATATATTAAATCCATACAAGATAAAATATCAGCAAAAATAAAAATATTCTTATCCAATCCCAGGTTGTAATTTTCCTAGACTACTAATTGCTCTTTTCAGTACTCCAGTTTCTCCTTAGTCATTTGGGATTAAAATATGACTAATGTGTTTCCTTTTGTCTCTTTATTGTCCTTAAATCAATTTTTGAACTCCTTAAATCTGTGGAACCCAACTATTTCCCTTATTTTCATAAATGCCACCAACATTCAGGCTTTATTGCCTGTTACATTATAATTGGTTTATTTCCCCAAACTCTAGCCTCCACTTCATTTCAATTATTAAATCTTTCACATTGTAACTTGAAGGCTAAGGAATGTGCACCTTGTCTAGTTTATAACTATAGGTTGCCCTTGACTCATAATTTGGTGGGGCTTCCATAGGGTTGGTATGTGGTCATAACAGGAGATAACTAGTTCTTTCTCCCTAGGATGACAAGATGACCACAGTTCTCTTAAAACATTGTAGATACATGTAGGAGCATAAGTGTATGTAAGCTGGTCATGTCTAAATATATATTTACTTAAGAAAGATTATATATATTCTTTACTTTTTAAAAATGCAGCTTAGAATTTAAAACAGCAACATGACTTTGTTCCAGGCTAGAATCTGAAAGCTCTGCTAGAACAAATGTCAGGCAAAAGAAGTGACGCTGGTTGCTTATTTTGTCTGGGGTAATATCAAACACTTGTTGGAGCTATGTAACGAAATTCTGTAAGTGAGAAGTGGAGGAGGCATTCCAAAATAAAGAGCATGACTATGACCATCTACCTCTCTTAATATGCTTTTAAAAATATATGTTCTAAACAATAGTCTAACATAGGTTTTTCTAAAGCTATGTTAAAATTCATGATTTCAAAAATTATTGCTACTAAAAATTTCATCAACTGCAGCTGAATTCACCATTAATCTTGGCAATAATCACACAAATTAATGATAAATGCTATATGCATTTTAACTTTCTTTTCCTTTCCGCATTTTTAATTTCTGGAAGCAGGGCCATTTGACTTTAACACTTTATTGGCAAGAGCATACACTTACTTGCTCAAGGGAAACCTGTGCTATTTTGATATTGTATCTCATTAAAAACTATTAAGAAGACAAATTCAAAGGCCTACCTGTTCATAAAGTGCATGACCCCTGTTCTTTTGTTTCTAAGCCAGTGCAGTGGTGTACATAATTATCTGCTGACTGGGATCCCATATTGAATCTCTCTTGCTTGTGAAGCATTTACTTTGTCTCTTGGAATTATTATTCCTAGTCTTCTTCAGGCATATTCTCTTATTCTTCACAGTTTTGTGAAATTAAACCTGAAGTGTTTGATCATGATTTCTTCAGAAATGAAAATATTTTGAGCACAGTTAGAGAGATCCTTAGCTGATATCTACTTAGATGGCTGACAGTACTCCTCCATCACTGGGACATTGTCCCAGGAAGAGAGAATTAAAAAAAAAAAAAAAAAAAAGATTGGAAGAATGGGCTGAAATGCTTTTCTTTCATCTTGCCCTTTTGTTAATAATTATCAGCTATTGGTTTTCCATTTTTAACTGCCACTTGACATGGCAAGACAGAAAAAGGGATTTACAGAAAAAAAAAAGTTATTTCATGGTTATTACTATTCCTTAATTTGTCACTTATTTCTTTGGCAAATAAATATTATTAATATTGGCTGGTATTTTTTTGAGTTCTTACTATGTACTAAGAGTTGTCTCATAGATAGAGCAACTCATTTAATCCTTAAGACAACTCAATGAGTAAAATATGTTATTACCTCTACTTTATGGTGATAAAACTGAGGCATTGAGAGATTAAAAACTTTGTTTTTCTTATTGCCTAGCACTTAGCAAGGGTTCATAATATATAATTTCACTGAAAGAATAAATGAATGGGTAAGTGAAAATCATGTTCTCTAGAGTTAATTTAAGGAGCAATCATTAATACACATGGATTTCCAATATGTATTTCTTATACCATTTCACTAAATACTAGAAGAAATCTTTTATCAGGATATTTAGAATTTCTGAGCTTTCTCTTTTCTGTGTTGGTTTGATTTCTCTTACTCTTGAGTCTTCCAGATACTGATAAACTTCTTTTGCCTTCATGTTATTTTGCTTAAACTCATTCCATACAAGAATGGTTATCCCCTTTTGTTCAGGATTAATATTTTCAAGGTTTGCTTCTGTTCTTGTCTCAAGATTGCCTTAAGTATGGGATTTTTATCAAGTACTTGGCTGAGTGACTTTTGCATATTTCCAATAAGTACACCAAAAGATTTCGATAGTTATTACCAGGCGTCATCTCACTTACTATGTATGTGATATTATGTCTTCATCCTTCCTCTATTTGAAGAATCTGTATTCCCTGACTGGCAGCCTCACCGCTGTGTCCTAGCCTTCTTCATGTTGCATGGGTTGTTACAGAAGGTATATTATAAATGAGTACATTTTGAAGGGAGTAAACTGCAAATCCTTGGACTAAGAATATACAGTTATACTTCATGAGTAATATCACTAGAAAGCAGAACAAAATTCAGTGATTTGAAGTATAGTAATGGAATACTGAATGGGTTATAAAGTTCATTTTTTAAATCACTCTTGTATTCAAATAGTCATGGAGAACATGCTGCATGCCAGAAAAAGCTTAGTCATGAGAAACATAAGGAGTGTGTGTGTAAGTATATGTTTTCTGTGTGTGTGAAGAGCTCACAAAATTAAGCAACTATTACATTACAAGAAAGTTTATTGTACTGAAAGAAAGATATTATTGCCATCCTCTTTCTCAATAAATTCAGGAGATAGTTTTGAGCTACTACTATGTATAAGCTAGTAGGAGGTAAAGATAAAGAAACATGTATAAGAATATGAATTTAAATGAAAAATTATGTTTTAATGGCATGAATTAGAGATTGTTAATTTGTAAATGTTGTCTATATATTTGCTATTTTTTATAATTACCACTTCAATTTTTTCACCTACTTTCTACTATCTTGGTTCACTTTCCTTAGTCTTTAATTAAAACCATAATAATTCCTTAGCAAAGGTCTTTTGATGGTAAATTCTCAAAGTTTTGTGTTGATATTCATGAATAATTGTTTTGCTCTGTATTCAGTCCTAGGCTGACAATTTTACACTTTTGAACTTGGAAAATGTTATTCATTATTATTGTTGGCACTCATGCTGCCATATTAATTTTTTATTTTATAAGTGATTATGGTAGTAATATTTGAAAAAAATATTTAAGACAGAACATCAAGAGAAAGAGCCAGTAAGATATTTTACACCTAATAATGAAACTAATAATATAGCATTGAAATAAATGAAATGAACATTGAGAGAAATATAAAGAGAAATAAACATGTATCAATTTAGAATTGAAAATTGTAATGTACTATTATCAGTACTATTATCAATAATTGGCAGAATATGCAAAAAATGCCAGGAAATATGGCTATTTTGAACAATAAGACTCACAAAGTAATAGAAATTGATTTATGTATCAATTCATCTATATTATTCCTGCACGCAAATGTGTGATAAATGTTTACTTAAGTGCTCCTTGAATATTTCCCAAATTTGACCATATATTATCCATGTAAAATGTTTCAAGTAACTCAAATTTTGTTACCAAATGCTGAAAAACTAGTAGGTACTAGCCAAAAGAATAAAAAATGTTAACAAGGATTAAATTTGCCTCTAAATGACTCATATTAGAAAAAGCCCTCAAAATTGAAATAATAGTATTTTAAACTGAATGATACTGAAAATATTATACATAAAACTTGTAAGTAGAGACATAACTACTTAAATGGAGCAGGAATAAAACTGATAATTAATAGCTTAGAATACATTTTAAGTTATAAGAAAAAGAACATCAATGACCATTAAATTTAAAATGAAGAGGATGGTAACACATAAAAGCAGAAATTAATTAAAAAACATGCAAAGACTTATTAACAAAGAGACATTTGATTATGCAAACATCTAATAAGAATGATACACATAGTAAAATTGATATAAAATATGGAAGACACAAATACATTTAACAAACTATAGATATTTCAATGTAAAAATGCCAAATGATATAAAATAATTTTATGCCTATAAATTGAAAAATGTGGGAATAAGGGAGGAGACCATCCCTCACACTGTCTTATGCCCAATTTCTGCCTCCAAAGAAAGAAGAAGCAAAAACTAAAAGGCAGAAATGAAGTCCACAGGCATACAGCTCGGCGCCACACCCTGGGCCTGGTAGTTAAAGATTGACCCATGACATTATCGGTTATGCTATCTATAGGTTACCGACACTGTATGGAAAAGCACCGTAAAAATCTCTGTCCTGTTCTGTTCCATTCTAATTACCAGTGCTCACAGCCCCAGTGATGTACCCCCTGCTTGCTCAATCAATCATGACCCTCTCACGTGGACCCCCTTAGAGTTGTAAGCCCTTAAGAGGGACAGGAATTGCTCATTCAGGGAGCTCAGTTTTTGAGACGTGAGTCTTGCCGATGCTTCTGGCTGAATAAAGCCCTTCCTTCTTTAACTTGGTGTCTGAGGGATTCCGTCTGCAACTCGTCCTGATAAATTTCTTGGTTCCCTGACAGGGAAGCGAGGTGATTAACAGAGGATTGAGGCAGCCCCTTAGGCAGCTTAGGCCTGCCCTGGGAAGCATCCCTGCAGGGGACTCTGGCCAGCTCGAACGACATGGATCCTAAGAGTGCTCCTGGGTAGGCAATTGCCCTGGTGGAACACCTTGCCAGAGTAGCACATGACAGGCCCCCATGGAGGATCAATGCAGTGGCTGAACACTGGGAAGAAACTGGCACTTGGAGTCTAGACATCTGAAACTTGGAAAAACTGGTCTTTGGAACTTGCCCACTCCATTTGAGTGGAAGCGTGGTCTGATTACCCATGATGTGCCTGTACCGGCATTTTGGTTTTTGTTTTTGACTTGACTTGGATTGCTTGATACTTTGGTTTTGCTTTTGACCTGGCTTGGATTTCTTGATACTCTGATTTTGGTTTTGATTCTGGTTTGGTGTAAACTATAAAAGTGTATGTGTGCCCTCTTTACCCGTTCTTTGTTTTGTGGTGTGCTTGTGGTGTGAGTGTGGTGTTTTGTCTCAAGGAAATATGAGTCAGGCACAAACTAAGCCCAACCCACTAGGAACTAAGTTAAAAAATTTCAAAAGGGGATTTAAGGGAGACTATGGAGTTACTATGACTCCAGGAAATCTTAGAACTTTGTGTGAGATACACTGGCCAGCATTAGAGGTGTGTTGGCCATCAGAAAGAAGCCTGTACAGGTCCCTTGTCTTGAAGGTATGGCACAGGGTAACCTGTAAACCAGGGCACCCAGATCAGTTCCCATATACAGATTTTTGGTTACAGCTGGTTTTAGATCCCCCACAGAGGTTAAGAGGACAGGCAGCGCAGTACTAATGGCAAAGGGACAGTTAGTTAAGGAAAGTTCTCACTCCACCTGCCAAGGGAAGTCAGCACCAAAAGTCCTGTCTGACCCAACACCAGAATAATCAAGGCAGGAATTGGTACCAGCAGTAACTCTTCCTTATCGAGAGGAAGGGCTCCCCACTCCTGAGCCCACAGCACTTACAACTCCACCTCCACCAGACATCCACACTCCCAGACAAAAGAGGAAGTGAAGCAATGGTAGAAACCCCTGTCTTGGCAGCTTGCTTATGGCCCAAGACTGGAATCCAAATGCCCCTGAGAGAGCAGCGATATACTGGGGTAGATGGGGAGGGACATACGTTAGAAAGCATGCCTTTGTGTATCAACCTTTAACCTCTGCTGACCTCCTCAATTGGAAAAATAATACTCCATCTTACACCACAAAGCCTCAAGCTTTAACTGACTTGCTCCAAACTATTATACAGACTCATAATCCTACTTGGGCTGATTGCCACCAACTGTTCATGTACTTCTTTAAAGCAGTTGAAATATGAAGGGTGCTCCAGGTGGCGACTAAGTGACTAGAGGAGCACTTCGCAGCTGATTACCAAAACCCCCAAGAATATATAAGAATTCAGCTGCCAGGAACAGACCCCCAATGGGACCTGAATGAGGGACCAGACATGGAGAAGCTAAGACGGTACTGTGAGACATTAATAGAAGGCTTAAAAAAGGGGGCTCAAAACGTTACAAATGTAAATAAGGTCTCTGAGGTCATCCAAGGAAAAGAGGTGAGTCCAGGTCAATTCTATGAAAGATCATGTGAGGTTTACCTTATGTACACTGTTTTTGATCCAGATAGCTCTGAAAATCAGGGCATGATTAACATGGCCTTGGTTAGTCAAAGAGCAGAAGATATTAGGAGAAAATTGCAGAAACAGCTGGGTATGCAGGTGTACCTCGCAGTTACTGGAAATAGCCAATCAAGTGTTCCTGAATAGAGATGCAACAAGCCGCAGGGAAAGCCATAAGGAAGGCAAATGCTAGACCAGGCGAAATGCCGACTTACTGGCCGCAGCCATTAGGGGAATTCCCCTGAAAGGAGAGGGAAAGGGGAGGTTCCGAGAAGAATGCCCAGTCTAATTGCCCACGCTTGCAACATAACCAATGTGCCTATTGTAAAATAATAGGACATTGGAAAGATAAGTGTCCCCAACTGAAGGAAAAGCAAAATGATTCAGAACAAAAGACCTCAGATAAAGATAAGGGAGCTTTGTTCAATCTGGCGGAAGGGCTATTGGACTGAAGGGGATGGGACTCAAGCACCCCCAAGGAGCCCAGGTCAGGATTACAACTAGGGGCAAGGACATTAAGTTTTTGGTTGATACTGGTGCTGAACATTCAATAGTGACCACCCTAGTCACCCCCTTATCCAAGAAAAACATTGATATAATTGGAGCAACAGGAGTTTCCACTAAGCAGGCTTTCTGTCTACCATGGATTTGCTCGGTGGTGAGACATGAAATAGTTCACCAATTCTTGTACATGCCTGACTGTCCCTTGCCCTTGCTGGGAAGAGACTTGCTTAGCAAGCTGCGAGCCACCATCTCCTTTAAAAAACAGGGCTCTTTACAGCTAAAGTTATCGCGAACAGGAGTTATCGTGGCCTTTACAGTCCCCTGGGAAGAAGAATGGAGACTTTTTTTTAACCGAGTCAGGCCAAGAGATAAAACCAGCTCTAGCTAAGCGATGGACCCAAGTATGGGCAGGGGATAATCCTACAGGACTGGCGGTCAACCAAGCCCCTGTACTCATAGAAGTTAAGCCTGGGGCCCAACAAATTAGACAAAAGTAGTATCCGGTTCCCGGAGAAGCTCTCGAAGGAATCCAGGTTCATCTCAGGTGCTTGAAAGCCTTTGGAATTATAGTTCCTTGCCAGTCTCCATGGAACATCCCCCTCCTGCCTGTCCCCAAGCTAGGGACCAAGGACTACCGGCCAGTACAGGACTTGTGCTTGGTCAACCAAGCTACAGTGACTCTGCACCCAACAGTTCCTAACCCTTACATATGGTTAGGGCTGCTGCTGGCTGAGGCCAGCTGGCTTACCTGTCTGGACTTAAAAGATGCCTTCTTTAGCATCAGAATAGCTCCTAAGAGTGAGAAGCTGTTTGCCATTCAGTGGCAAGATCCGGAGTCAGGTGTCACCACTCAGTACACTTGGACCCGGTTCCCCAAGGGTTCAAGAACTCCCCTACTATCTTAAGGGAGGCCCTGGCTCGAGACCTGCAAAAGTTTCCTGCTAAAGACCTAGGCTGCGTCTTGCTCCTGTACGTGGACAATCTTCTGCTGGGACATTCCACGGCAGTAGGGTGTGCAAAAGGGACGGATGCCCAGCTTCGGCACCTGGAGGATTGTGGGTATAAGGTGTCCAAGAAGAAAGCTCAGATCTGAAGATAGCAGGTATGCTATCCAAGATTCACTATTCGGAAAGGGGAACACAGCCTTGGGTCAGAAAGAAGGTCATCTGCAGCCTGCCGGAACCTAAAACCAGAAGGCAAGTAAAGGAATTCCTAGGAGCTATGGAGTTTTGCAGATTATGGATTCCAAACTTTGCAGTACTAGCCAAACCTTTGTACAAAGGGGTGCAACCAGGAGCCTTTTGAATGAGGGCCTCTACAACAGCAAGCCTTTGTAAGTTAAAGAAAAAACTTATGTAGGCCCCAGCCCTAAGACTACCAGATTTGACAAAGCCCTTTACACTCTGTGTGTCAGAAAGAGAAAAAATGGCAGTTGGAGTTTTAACCCAGACTGTGGGGCCTTGGCCAAGTTTAGTGGCCTATCTCTCAAAACAACTAGACAGGGTTTCCAAAGGCTGGCCCCTGTGTCAAGGGACCTGGCAGCAATGGCCCTGTTAGCACAAGAAGCAGATAAACTAACCCTTGGGCAAAACCTGAAAATAAAGGCCCCCATGCTGTGGTAACCTTGATGAATACCAAAGGACATCATTGGCTAACAAATGCTAGATTAACCAAGTACCAAAGCTTGCTATGTGAAAATCCCCATATAACCATTGAAGTCTGTAACACCCTAAATCCCGCCACCCTGCTCCCAGTATCAGAGAGTCTGGTCGAGCGTAACTGTGTAGAGGTGTTGGACTCAGTTTATTCTAGCAGACCTGACTTTCAGGACCAGCCATGGGCACCAGTAGACTGGGAGTATAAATAGACGGGAGCAGCTTCATCAACCCACAAGGAGAAAGATGTGCAGGATATACGGTGGTAACTTTGGATGCTGTCATTGAAACCAAACCGTTGCCATAGGGCACTTCAGCCCAGAAGGCTGAGCTCATTGCCTTAACTCGGGCTCCAGAACTCAGTGAAGGTAAGACTGTAAATATCTACAGTGACTCTTGATATGTCTTTCTAACCCTCCAAGTGCATGGAGCATTATATAAGGAACAGGGCCTGTTAAACTCTGGGGGAAAGGACATAAAATATCAACAAGAAATTCTACAATTATTAGAGGTAGCGTGGAAACCTCAGAAGGTGGCGGTCATGCACTGCAGAGGACACCAGTGAACATCCACCTCAGTGGCCTTAGGAAACTCTTGAGCTGATTCAGAAGCTCAAAAAGCAGCATCTACCCCTTACTGGGCATCGGTAGCAGCCCCCGTACTCCCTCACACACCTAACCTGGTACCTACCTATTCAAAGGAAGAAAAATATTTTTTCCACCCAGAAGGGGGGCAAGTAATAAAAGGAGGATGGATCAGACTGCCAGATGGGAGGGTAGCTGTGCCGCAGTTGCTGGGATCCACGATCATATTGGCCATGCACGAAACCACTCATCTAGGTCAAGAGTCATTTGAAAAGTTGTTAGGCCAGTACTTGTACATCTCACACTTGCCAGCCCATGCCAAAGCAGTAGCACAACGGTGTGTTACTTGCAGACAGCACAATGCAAGACAAGGCCCCACTGTTCTGTCCAACATACAAGCTTATGGAGCGGCTCCTTTTGAGGATCTTCAGGTGGATTTCACAGACACCCCAAAATGTGGAGGTAACAAGTATTTGCTGGTTCTTGTGTGTACTTACTCTGGGTGGGTGGGTGTGTACTTACTCTGGGTGGGTGTACTTACAGAAACGCCAAAATGTGGAGGTAACAAATATTTGCTGGTTCTTGTGTGTACTTACTCTGGGTGGGTGGAGGCTTATCCAACACGAACTGAAAAGGCCTACGAGGTAACGCTTGTGCATCTTCGAGATCTTATTCCTAGGTTTAGACTGCCCTTACGAATCAGCTCAGATAACGGATCAGCGTTCGTGGCTGACTTACTAGAGAAGACAGCAAAGGCACTATGAATCACTTGGAAGCTACATGCCACCTACCGACCTGAGAGTTCTGGAAAGGTGGAGTGAATGAATCAGATTATCAAAAATAGTTTTGGGAAAGTATGTCAGGAAACAGGATTAAAGTGGATACAGGCCCTTCCTATGGTATTGTTTAAAATTAGATGCACTCCTTCTAAGTAAACAGGATACTCTGCTTATGAAATACTGTATCATAGGCCTCCTCCTATACTACCGGGGCTTCCAGGCATTCCCTGAGAGTTAGGTGAAATTGAATTACAGCGACACCTATAGGCTTTAGGAAAAATTACAGAAACAATCTCAACTTGGGTAAATGAAAGGTATCCCATCAGCTTATTCTCCCCAGTTCATGCTTTCTCTCCAGGTGATCCCATGTGGATCAAGGACTGGAACATAGCCCCTTTGCGGCCACGGTGGAAAGGACCTCAGACTGTCATCCTGACCACCCCAATGGCTGTAAAGGTAGAAGGAATCCCAGCCTGGATCCACCACAGCTATGTGAAACCTGCAGCCAATGAAACCCGGGAGGCAAAACCCAGCCCGGACAACCCCTGCAAAGTGACTCTGAGGAGGACGACAAGCCCTGCTCCAGTCACACCCGGAAGCTGACTGGTCTACGCATGGCCGAAGCATGAGGAGAATCATCAGGAGACTCATTTTCCTTATAATTTGGACTTGTATAGTGAAAACTTGCACTGATTTCCCCCACATGGAGGACTGTTCTCAGTGTATACATCAGGTTACCGAGGTAGGGCAACAAATTAAAACAATCTTTCTGTTCTATAATTACTATGAATGCCTAGGAAGTTTAAAAGGAACATGTTTATATAGTGACACTCAGTACAAGGTATGTAGCCCAGGAAACAATCGGCCAGATGTGTGTTATGACCCCTCTGAGCCTCCTGTGTCCACAGTTTTTGAAATAAGATTAAGGACTGAAGACTGGTGGGGACTCATATATGATACAAGTAAAGTATTAGCCAGAACAGAAGAAAAAGTGGTGCCCAAACATATAATCTTGAAATTTAATGTCTGTGATGTCATTAATAGCAATAAGTTAGGAAGGGGATGTGGCTCTTTTAATTGGGAAAAAGTCTATATGACCGAAAATAAGTACATTTGTCATGAATTAGGACTGTGTGGAAATGAATGTGGATACTGGCCTTATGTCATTTGGGCCAATTGGATAAAAAATGAAAATAATCCAGTTCACCTTAAGAAAAGAAAAAACGACCCTTCCTGTACTAAGGGACAATGTAACCCCTTAGAGCTAGTGATAACCAATCCTTTTGATCCTCGCTGGAAAAAAAGTAGAGCGTGTGACCTTAGGAATCAATGGGGCCGGACTAGATCCTTGAGTAAATATCTTAGTTCTAGGAGAAGTTTACAAATGCTCTCCTGAGCCAGTGTGTCAAACTTTCTATGATGAACCAAATGTACCAGTACCAAAAATTCCAGGAAAAACAAAAAATTTGTTTTTGCAGTTAACCGAGCATGTAGCCCAGTCTCTCAATGTCACTTCATGTTATGTATGTGCAGAGACTGTAATGGGAGATCAATGGCCATGGGAAGCCTGAAAATTAGTACCTACAGACCCAGTTCCTGATGAATTCTCGGCTCAAAAGAATCACCCTGATAATTTCTGGATCCTGAAAGCCTGAATTACAGGACAATATTACATAACTAGAGAAGGAAAAGAATTAACTCACCCCTTAGGATGACTTAGTTGTCTGGGATAGAAACCGTATAATGGTACCACAAAAGCAGTCACTTGGTGGGGTTCAAATCACACAGAGAGAAATCCATTTAGTAAATTCCCAAAGTTTCAAACTGTGTGGACCCACCCAGACTCCCACTTGGGCTGGACAACCCCCACTGGATTATACTGGATATGTGGGCATAGAGATTACACCAAATTACGTGACCAGGGGGCAGTTATTGTGTGTTATTGTTGTGTTATATTGTTATAGTTGTGTTTGTTATTGGCACTATTAAACCATCTTTCTTCCTACTGCCCATAAAAACACGTGAACTCCTGGGCTTCCCTGTCTATGCTCCCCGAAAAAAGAGAAGCATAGCTATAGGAAATTGGAAAGATGATGGATAGCCCCCTGAGAGAATCATACAATATTATGGGCCTGCTACTTGGGCACAAGACGGCTTGTGGGGCTACCAGACTCCCATTTACATGATCAATCAAATCATACGGTTACAAGCTGTCTTAGAACTAATCACTAATAAAACAGTCAGAGCCTTGACTATTCTGGCCTGGCAAGAAACTCAGATGAGAAATGCTATCTATCAAAACAGATTGGCTCTCAACTACTTGCTAGCAGTTGAAGGAGGGGTCTGTGGGACCTGCACGTTATGCACATGTACCCTAGAACTTAAAGTATAATAATAATAATAATAATAATAATAAAAAAATAAAACCACTCAAAATGTTCAGAGGAAGAATGTTCTGTAACTGTAAATATGAACAAATAATTTATAAAATATCACTGAGCTAACAAATTAATGTTTCTGGAATCATATTTTAGTTTTCTAAAAGGCATCGTTCTTGTCTGTGGAAAGGTGAGAAAAGATCTTGTACACAAAGATTTATGTGCAAGGATGTTCAATGTCATATTATCTGTAATAAAGAAAAAAATGAGAATACCTAATTCTAACTCAAGACAAGTAGTTACATAAAGTATGCCTACTAATATATGACATAGGCGTATGATCACTACATATTCTTCATTTAAAATAGTTATAAAATATACAAAGTATAATTTTATATTTGCATAGAAATGTACATAGAGAGACATATAGAGAAAACACTGAAAGGATGTCCTATATATGAAAAAACAGTATTCTTTCTAGGTTTTGGAATTACTTCTTACATGTTTTCAATATCGTCTATACTGAACACATCTCACTTTATAATCATAGGACAAATCGCAATAAATTTCAGTGGCAGGGGTTGGGGAATAAACATATTCATTAGGAGTTTAATGAACTTACAATATTTTAACTTTAGTCTTTGGTTTGTAAATTATAGGTCAAATGTAAATATAAGAAATGCTGCCTGTTTGTTTCTTAAAGGAGAACCATGTCTTTGTATTTGAATCAATTAGATAGATGTTTGAAAAAAAAAAGTGAGACCTGTAATACCGATTTGAATACTTGTGCTTGCACTAAAAATTTCAAATATTTTTCTGCCCTTGACCTTGAGTAAACAACTTTAGAAAAATAACAACAACAACAAAAAAAAAGATGATCAAAGGCAAGCAGTTGAAGACATAGTTAGAGATATGACAAAACTGGCACATGTGCCTGTGCAAGGGTGGCATGGGTTTGATCCTGTGATCATGTTTGGAAAATGGTTCCCAGCACTAGGAGATTTAAAACTCTTATAATGGGAGTTATAATAGTAATAGGAACCTGTTTACTACTCCATTGTTTGCTTCTTCAAATGATAAAAAGCTTCATCGCTACCTTAGTTCACCAAAATGCTTCAGCACCCGTATACTATATAAATAACTATCGATCTGTTTTGCAAGAAGACGTGAGTAATGAGAACGAACGTGAGAACTCCCACTAATGAGTCAAGTTCTCAAAGGGGGAGAATAAGGGAGAAGACCACCCTTCATGTTGTCTTATGCCCAATTTCTGCCTCCAGAGAAAGAAGAAGTAAAAACTAAAAGGCAGAAATGAAATCCACAGGCAGACAGCCTGGCGTCATGTCCTGGGCATGGTAGGTTAAAGATCGACCCCTGACCTAATCGGTTATGTTATCTATAGCTTACAGACCTTGTATAGAAAAGCACTGTGAAAATCTCTATCCTGTTCTGTTCCGTTCTAATTACCGGTGCATGCAACCCCCATTCACGTACCCCCTGCTTGCTCAATCGATCACGACCCTCTCACACAGACCCCCTTAGAGTTGTAAGCCCTTAAGAGGGACAGGAATTGCTCACTCGGAGAGCTTGGTTTTTGAGACATGAGTCTTGCCGATGCTCCTGGCTGAATAAAGCCCTTCCTTCTTTAACTTGGTGTCTGAGGGGTTTTGTCTGCAGCTTGTCCTGCTACAGATACATTTCTATAAACACTATAGCAAGATCTATAATTAAAAAGCGGTAGTTGAACATTTCTCAAAACAAACAAGCAACAGACCTCAAGATCTGATATACTCACAGAGAAGTTCTCCTGAAATGTTAACGGAAAACTTAGATTGTTGTGGAATATAATGTTCTCAGGAGCGAGAAAGAAGGATTTCTTAAACAAGAGTTTACCAAAAGGGCAAAGATTGATGGATTCACATAAGCTCTATTTAAGATTCTTTTTTCCTCATGTCTGTAATCCCAGCACTTTGGGAGGGCGAGGCAGGCAGATCACGAGGTCAGGAGACAGAGACCACGGTGAAACCCCGTCTCTACTAAAAAATACAAAATTTAGCTGGGCGCAGTAGCTGGCACTTGTAGTCCCAGCTACCTGGGAGGCTGAGGCAGGAGAATGGCGTGAACCAGGGAGGCGGCGCTTGCAGTGAGCCGAGATTGCACCACTGCACTCCAATCTGGGCAACAAAGCGAGACTCTGTCTCAAAAAAAGAAAAAAAAAAAAACAACAAAAAAAACCCCCCAAAAAAGATTATTTTTTCATCAAACTATACCACTGAAAGAACAGAAAACAAATCATAGCATGGGGGATAATATTTTCAACACTTTAATCTTATAAAAAACTAGTGCTCAGAATACAGTTTAAGAACTCTGAAGCAAAAACCACCCGTAGGGGCCTGTTGGCTCCCCCAAAACATGGACATAGAAGAAAATCTTCAGTTTTTTCAAGGGAAATTTTAGGCACTGAGCTGGCCCTGAGAAGTAAATGAGCAATTTGATAAGCAAGAGGTAGCTTAAAACAATAGCCAAAGAAGTTAGTCATGCAAGGTTTGGTTTCATACAGAAACGAAAGATAATATCTTAACATATGTCCCTGAGTTGTTTTTCAGAAACTTAGATCCCTTATCGAAAAGGAATCTTCTAGCACGTAAGACTTCAGACAGGGGACAGCTGAGGAGTAAATTCTGACAACCATTCTTCATTCTAAATTTATTCCTGAGGAGGCAGGAGGAAGTCAAACCCACAGGCCAGGCCTAATACTCCTTTTGACTGACCCCAAGTGTTTAGACAAAGCTTTCCTTCCTTAACCAATTGTAGATCAAGAAGTCTTTTAGTCCACTTCTGGCCTATGAGCCCCTGCTTCAAGATATCCTGCCCTTTTAGGCCAAACCAATGTATTACTTCCATATATTGATATAAGATTTTGCCTGCAACATCCTTTTCCCTGAAATGTACTCCTGCCTTTAAAAACCCTTGCTTGTAAGCCATTGGAGAGGTCAAGTCTGAAACATGAGCTGCCTGATTCTACTCGCTTGGCACCCTGCAAATAAACACACTCATTTCTCCTGCTGCAAAACCTTGGTATGGATGTTTTGTCTTATTACACTGGGCGAACAGACCCTAGTTTGATGCAGTAACACTAAAAATTATTAGTGGATGAATACAGCCAACATTAGTTTCTCACTCACACTGCATACCTGTCACAAGTGGGCTGTATCTCTGCTTTGTGGTCTCACTTAGGAGACTAGGCTCCTGAAACCAACCTGTCTGAAACATTACTGGTCCCAGGACAGATGATAAGGGATCATAAAATTCACAAGCTGGCTCTTAAACAGACATGACACACACCTTTTCCACTCATGTTTCATTTGTGACAGCAAGTAACTGACCACTCCTGAGTGTCATAGAACAGAACAGTGTAATTCTCCTATGGGGAGGAATATCACTTGGAAATCAATCTCAGAAAGGGATGGAGATTTTAAACATTCATACAATCTCTCATGGGGCATGTCACAGACAAGAAACATATTAAATGACACTCATTCTCATTACCAGTCATGAAGAAGGCAATCAAAGCCTTAATAAAATATACATTGATTTGTTGTATTGGAAAAATGAAAAAAAAAAGATGCTGACAAATTTGGTGAAGATTTGGAAGAACTAATGGGATCCTCATATATTATGGTGGCAGTGTTAATTTCTAAAAAACACTGTGGAAAACAATTATTATTTAGTAAAGTTAAAGGTTTATCATCCCTATAACCTAGTCCTCTATTTCTTGGAATATATCCTGTGGAACACCATCACAAGTATCCTAGGAGCCATATACAGGAATATCATGGCAAAATTACTTTTTATATAAATAAATTATTTTTAATACTACTAAATTAAAAACATCTTAAATTTGTATTAATAATAAAATGGACAAATAATATATTTATTTTATTTATTAATATGGCCCAAATAATTACATAGGTTTCATCCTTTTAATAAAGTAATATGTAACAATAAAATGTGTAAACTATAGCTCACATAAAATCACAGATGTTTTTAACAAACTTACTATGTAATGAAAAAATATAATTCATAAATAAATATGTGATATGATTCAAATCACATAAAACTGAAAATAAACCATTGTAAACTGTTTTTTGTAATTATAATTACATTAGTTTGTATAGTAATTATAAGGATGTGTATATAGTTAATAAAATCATTTATTCAGGCCGGGAGTGGCAGCACAGGCCTATAATCCCGGCACTTGGGAGGCCGAGGCAGGTGGATTGCTGGAGGCCAGGATTTCAAGATCAGCCTGGCCAACATGGCGAAACCCCGTCTCTACTAAAAATACAAAAATTAGCCGGGTGTGTCTGTAATTCCAGCTACTCAGGATGCTGTGCACGAGAATTGCTTGCACCCAGGAGGTGGAGGTTGCAGTGAGCCAAGATCCCGCCACTGCACTCCAGCCTGGGCGACTGAGCAAGAATTCGGTCTAAAAAAAAAAAAAAAAAAAAAAAAAAAAAAAAATTCATTTATTAAAACAAGAAACTATTTTTGAAGACATAATGGAAAAAAATATAATATTTTGTGGGCTCTTAAAATTAGAGACCTATACACTTTCCTCCCAACCCCATCCTCCCACTTAGCTTGAGTTAATGTTAAGAACTTTTTAGGAACTGAAATTTTCTCTGCTCACATCTACAAAGCACAGTAAAGATTTTCTATTTAGTAATGCCTAAGATGGATTTGGGTTAAGTTTAATGGCAAAATAAATTGCCTTAAAATAATTATTTTCAAAATATCAAGTGGGACAGGAATAAAGATATAGCTAATATGAAATTTCTAAAGTATGTGAAATATATGTGTTTTGATTTAAGAACACAGCCGAGTCTACTTCTTAAAGAAAAATCCTCCTTACAGCAGTAATAGTATTTTCTTAAAGCAATTTCTGTTGTTTTGGCCTTTGCCAACCTGACGAGATTTCAGGCATACAAATTGCAGTCTGCTTAGTTTAGCCAAATCAACTTGAAAACTTCTGCCCATAAAAATCTCTCACTTCTCTAGCTCTCAAACAGATTTAAATGAAGAAAGTCTGGTACTTAATGTTCTCCTGGTTAGGTTGCTTAGCGACCACTCCACCCTGCAGCTTACACTGTGGGTTAGGTGTGAAGTTAACTATTGCAACACTTCCTGGAATACAAGTGAACATACAAACAAATGTAATGAAATAACATACCTGTAAAAATCATTTGGCATGTCTTTTGCCAGGATAAATGGAGTTTACTCCTTAATAACAGCTCTATTTTCTTTTTCATAAATTTGATATCTAAAAGCTCTGTATACCTAATTCCAGAATTGATTGAATGTCTACCTATTGTTTTTTAAAAAGATTTATTGTCACTGATTTAAAGAGTTCACCTTCAGATAGTCTATATATGTAAGGTGACTTATGAAGACATCAATAAACACGTTAAACAAGTAAATATTTTAATTCAGAATTTTTTGTGTGTTTGTGAGGGGAAGTGAGATGGTTTGGAAACAAAGTTTAGATGTTTAGATTATATTAAGAGTATGAACTTAAAACATTTTCAAAGAAAATGCAAAACACCCCATAAATTGTTATTCTTTAAAATATATTTTTCATAGTTTTCATTCTTTAGTCATATCGTGAGTATCATGAATATGACTAACAAGAGTTGTGATCTCTAAAACTGTAATAAAAATGGTTCTTCTTCAAATGTCTTATTTCAATTTACAACCAAATCTTTGTTTGATTGGTGTTCTCTTTTGGATCATTTATATTTATAATTTTCATCTTAAGTGTGTCATAAAAATTATCATTAAGGGTTTTCTTTTTTTCAAAAAACAAATGAAACATATTCTTACCTGTTTCTAACATACCTGTAAAATAGTGGACCAGATATGGCACAAAAACATTGAAACCTGGACTAATATATTGGTAACATATAAATATTATTTCTTGCAAAATATTTTTGATGGATTATTGAGGAGGCATCTAATCTCTATTTTGTATTCCTGCTATACATAACACTAATTACACTTTGAGACAAATTATGGGTTTATGTTATAAGTCTTACAGTCCAGTTTGTTGCCTTATGTCATAAAGAGATCTCTGGTTTTTCCCCTTAATCATTAATTAAGTGAAGATAGTTATAGTTAATATCTAATAGATGTGTTACTGAAATGCATTGTGTTTAACATGGGAGTAGTTGTATTACTCATGAAAATATTTTTTTAGGTGTAATATTTTCCAGTGAATTGCAATGAATTGACTTCTTTATGAAGAATAAAAGTTATATTAGAGACAAATCATTTTCAAAAATTGGCTATTTTGGCTTTCTATCAGTTTTCTCAATTGAGCTTCATCGATTTTAAGTATTTCCCAAGCTGATAAGCATCATCACTGAAATATGTTAAAGCCCTGATTTCTGTTGATTAATCCTATTGTTATCTTATAACTAAACATATGAGATGTCAAAAATTTTGGAACCAGTAGGTAGCAGCGAAATAAAAAACAAAGCTTAACAACTTGATGGGCTACAAGGCTGAGATTAATGTGGAAAATAAAAAAAGAGAGTTCTGATCTTGAATACAAAAATAGTACTAATTTGAACATGCATGACAGTATTTACGTGCATAAAACCCTAGAATGCCTTGTGTGATGATGGTATGAGAAATAAATTCTTGAAATTGTAAATAAATGCATTTTTCATATGTATTCTTTCCTTTTAGATTGATCAGTTCAATAAAGGAGACACAAAATGGATCACAGAATTTCCTAAGTAGGAATTCAGTGCCTAGAAGTTGTCTTTAAATCTTCTTATTGTTATTGACCTCATGGTCCCTTGTTCCGCTGAGTGTGCCCAAGGCAGTTCTTCCTGTCAGTGCCTGAAAAGAAGCATTGATCCTCTCCTAACTATTCAGTACAGCACAGACCAGCAGATTAAGTGAGGTGCTAATGTCAAGATCGGGAGTAGGGAGAAAAATAATTCAGAGACATGGAGAGGCATATAAGATTCAGTAACGAAGTTATTGCCTGCATTAAAGAACACACACATAGACACAGACATTTATTGAAGAATACAAAAATGGATATAAAAAAGCATAATTGCCAGTGACAAAAAACTAAAATAAAAGAAAAAAAGAAAAAAAAAGAAAACGAGGTGTTCTTTGAATAAACAAGTAACATTTGGGTAAGGAGGGTGGTGGAGAGGACAAAAGTGCGATGACAGATGGAGTTGGCTTACCAAAGTGCAAGATTATACTAAAGAATTTCAATTTAACATTCAACAAAGGGTTAGAAGGTTCTCTAGCACAGACTGGAATACCTTTCCCTGTAGTAGAAAATGAAATATTAAAAGACTTTATTATTGCACTGGAGCAGATAATTAGGCAATTAAAACTATTAAAATTTGATAGAATATCAGAACTATAAAGCATGCCTGCCAAGTTTTAACTTTACAAACTAATACTTGGTTTTTGAAACATTACCTTTGCATTTAAAATTTATCAGTGCTTTGTTGCTGAATAAGTTTGATTTCTGTTATTGGGAAGAAGAAATATTGAAGATAGAAGTACAGTATTGTGTCATAGAAAAATAATAAATGTGTAAAGAAATCATATATAGAAAGTCAAAAGAACAAGACTGTGCAATGGTGGAAAAAGGGTTACGAATTAAAGAAAATAGTATTAGCTAGGAATAGTGCTTTTGAGAGAAAGACTAATATCAAAAATCTTTCATAGAGAGAATGTATACAGAAGAACAAGCATTCTCAAGACAAATTTATAAAATTGTTATATATTTTTATGATTTCAACTACCTATAAATATAATACATACAATAACCTAAGGCACAGAAATTATTTTAGCAACAAGAAAATGGAAGTTAATTTAATATTGATAGTAAAAATTCTAACAGATTGAGTTTTTTAAAATCTTTACATAATATGTAATTTAGAATTATTAAGTCTAGTCTAATATTTTACGAACAGGAATAGAGCAATTAGGATTTGACTTTTAAGTAGGACAAAAGTGGAAATATAATCATTCTGGGCAAATTAAATCTGTTTTGTTATTCTGCCTCAAAAATATCATGTTCTGTGGTTGTTATTTGATCATTGCTATAGCAATATCAGGGCCTGGTTTGTACTATAAAAATAAGCTTAAATATTTAAATTTAGAAGTATCCTGAGAGTCTAGTAAATTTCTGATTGATTTATTAAACCACTAATAAGTCACAATTAAAATGTGAAGAACATCTGATTTTATATTTTGGATTTTAGATAAAAGTTGGATCACATTTTAGGAGAACATTGTAGTGTTTTGAAATTTCCACCAATATATTAATGTATTTCTGAGTAAAATGCGTTAATTTATTTTCAGTTTTATTAAGAATCTGGTTTATCCCTTTTAGGATAACATTGAGGTTTTACTTCATTTGTCAAGAAAAGCTATGAGTTTCAAAAATAAAGTAATTTTTCTTTTTTTTTTACTAATCTAAACAATATTGTTTCAGAGAAGTATATTATATTTAAAGAGTTAGTGTTTAAGATTTTCAGTCAAGATGACTAATTAATGACATTTAGGAAATCCTACTTTCTGTTCTAAAGGAATATTCATTGAATTTTTCCTAGAAAGCCACGTTCAAAAATAAGAAAAGGAAATCTCCAAGCGATCAGAAATAAAATGGACATCCAGAATTGTGAGCAGGTGTGTTAAACTCACAGGGCCCATAAAAGGACAAGGAGCAAATACGAAACTTAAAAAGCAGGACTTAAAACTCACAGAGAACTCATCGTTAAAACCAGCCTGAATAAAGCCTGAAGTCAGAAAGGCATTACATTGTCTATGAATAAGAACCAGAATATATCTGTCTGCTCTCTTGGGGCTCAGGTAAAGATAGTGCCCTATCTAAGCTGAAATATAGGAGAATCAACCATTAAAAGATCAAAAACCTAAATCTCACTAGGTGTTAGCTTTAGCAAAAAGAAAATGGGAGTTAAATTTAAGACAAAACTCACTTTAATTCACAATGGCATTTGATCTTCTTGTATTTTCACATAGGTGAGCATTGGTCTGATATTTAACCAGAAAAGGGTAACAATAGATGCACCACAGAGGAAAGGTGGAGATGATTACTGCTGAGGTTAAATGAATAAACAAAAGCTATAGAATATATACATGGAAAGTATTACCACTACATGGAAAACCATGTACAGACTCAAGCCATGGAAATTCACAACAGAGTTGGGAAAGAATGCACAGCAGGCTGAGAGGGCTTGTAAAAAATCTGTATTTAAATTGTGGCTTTTATTCTTTATTGGAATCTTTGGCAAAGTGTTTGAAAACTAGTTACCCAGGTGCCATGCTTGGAGGTTTTGGTAAAATCTAAGTTTGTAAGTTGACTCTAAGATACTGCCAGTGGTTTTTAATATTCAAAAAGTTTTGGGAAGAATAGATTCCATGAAATGACCATAAAAGATTATAAAAATCTAAAATAAAAAATATGGCTATTTTAATTTAAAAATTTGTCATATTTTTAGACTAAAGAAGCTCAGAGCCTCCTAAGACCAATGTTCTTTGAGTATGTTATAGTTTACTGTGAGATACAAATTATCATAAATTTTAATTGCAAATGACTTCAAAACCATTAAAAAGCCTATAGTTGAAATTAATTTAGAACATTTTTGTGTTTCTCTTTGTAAAATTTCTGAATTCAATGTACATGTATAATTGTGTGACGTTATACTTATTCCCTGCCACTAGAAAGGGCTTGGTATTGGCCACACTACATGATCCCCTCTCCAACCTTCCAGTTAGTCTTAGTTTTGGCTGCTATGACAAAATACTATTAAGTGGGTGTCTTATAAATAACAAATATCTATTTCCCATAGTTCTGGAGGCTGAGAAGGCCACAGTCAAATTTCTGGCATATTTAGAGTCTGATAAGGGTGTTCTTCCTGGTTCATAGGTAGGACCTTCTCATGTTCTCACTTGGTAGAAGAGGCAAGACAGCTCTGGAACCTTTTTTATGAGGGCGCTAATCTCACTGCTGAGGGCTCTGCTCTCATGACATCATCATTCCCCAAAGGCTCCATCTCCTAATACCATCACATTGGTGATTTCTTTCAATATATAAATTTTGGCAGGACACACATATACAGACCATATCGTAGTAGATGATTATTTATTACAATTTTTCTTTTCAATGGCATTTCTTGTTTTGTATACATATAAAGTATATTTAATTCTGTACATATTTTTCCATAATCTAGGATTATTGTTGAATTTTTCTAGAAATTGTGATTCCCATCATCTAATCTTAGTCACAGTTTGAAATTTGATGAAATGTCATAATGAACTGTTTTTTACAAATTGAAAACACTATTTATTTAAAAACTAGCTATTAGTATATAAAAGAAGCATCTTAAAATTGATTTTCTAGGTACTTTGTCATATATAAATTATCATATATGATTATATCATTTATCTACTAAATTATCATGAAACTTTTATGATTTCATAGAACTCTACTTACTGAATTAAACAAAACGTCTGCTTTAATATTCCCTATTTTATTTAAAAGATGCTAGAGTTTTTCAACATTTTCACTGCTATTTTTAAAACATTATTTAAAAAATGATGTTTGAAGCTAAAATTTTTTACTTAAGTGTCTGACATTTAAAATAATTTGATATGTATGTACTTTATGGTCCAAGCATAATAAATGATATTTTTTATTTCAGTCATCAAAGTCACACATAAATATGATTTAAAAATAAAGAAACAGAAAAGAAAGAAAGAAAGAATGAAAGGAAGAGGCAAGAATGAAGAAAGGGAAAAAAAACAAGGAGGGAAGAAAGGAGAAAAGAAACATTAACATACACAAGTGTATTTTAGTGTGCCTCAATAATTCTTCCTATCCTTAAGCTAAAAAATTTACTGAAAATTTATACAATTAAGCAATGATGTCATGGATTGAATAGTTATATCAGCAAAGCCACTAATAATTATATGATTACACTTAGAAATTACTACAAAAATATTCAGCGTGGGCAGAAATAACATTGAAACTATAACCTTTTATGAGGACATAACAAAAGAATCACATTGAACTCAATAAGCTAATCACAATGTCTTGCAACTAATATCTGAAGACAAAGTAACACTCATAAGTGCAGAACAATTCTCTTACCCAGCTTGTAAAGCACTTATCAATAACATTTGATGTTAATAAAACAAGAGAAATAGAAGGATATGATTGCTGAAGACTATGATTAATAACTACAATGATAACATGTCAGTTGATATATATAAACCACAAAAACCGATTGTCGAAGAAAAAATATTTTCATTAGAAACTGGTGAATCCGAAGATATTAATGACTGTGCTTGATGAATAACACTAGCTATAAATCCTGGAGACATTACTGAAAGAACGTAAATTATCCTTCGAAATTTAAAACAAACAACTGGAGTGAGCGGACTTGCCATTTGCTCAAGTGTGCCCTCTAAGTATTAACGTTTTCTAAATATTCTATGATGAGATGAAGACTTGGAAACACTGAGATTAAAATTTCTGTGCTAATACTTAGTGAATTAGAAGGTAGAGCAAAAGCATGCATCAAAATGCAAGACAGAGGGGTAAAAAGATGGCAGACAAGAAACAGAATAGGGAGCATGGAGATACAAGGAGGCTCTGAAGCATACTGATAGTGACAGGAGACAAAATTTCCTAGGCAGACAGGGACAGGTCCCTGGCAAAACACCCAATCTTCAAGCCAAATACAGTTTAAAGCTTGAAAACTGAGCTGCTGGTTCTGGATAGAGTCCATGACCTGAGTGAGAACTTCTATCCCTGTCTTACTCTCCGTCTCTCTCAACTGGTTCCTTCTGGATGATGCCTTTTAACCAACGGAATAGTGCTTTTTCCAGGACCACCCATTGACCAATCAGCATGCACTCCCCTATTCTATGTCCATAAAATCCCTAGACTAAGCCACACAGAGGGCTATCCACTTTACGTCCCCTCTCCTTGTCAAGAGCTTTTCTGTTGCTCAGTAAAATTATTCTCTGCCTTGCTCACTCTCCAGTGTCCACATACCTGATTTCTCTCAGTCTCAGGACAATAACCCAAAACCCACCAAATGGCAGGTGTGAAGAAAGCTGTAACACTCCTGGCTGGCTTGCTGAGCTGCAGAGAGTGTGAATAAAAGAGTTGTAACATGCTCAGCTCCCCAGACTATCAGAGAGGAAGCTGTGAGATGCTCCCACTGGCTGAGCTCTGGGAGTGAAGAGCTGCAACAGGTCCCGGGGGCTCAGACCTCAGGACGCCTCGAGCAAGAGCTATTAACACCTATTGGGGCCACATAATTGCTGGCATCTCCTAGTTTTGAGGTGCCACCACATTCTTCTCTTCTAGACACCTGTACCCACTGTAGAAGCTGCTCGAGGCATACTCGGTCCATCCATGGGCTGAGCTTGGAGCCACAGCAGGTGCGGGATCCAGGCTGGAGTGTGGGCGCAGTACCGCCTTCCAGGCTGAGTGAGCGGAGCAAGCGCAGTGGGTCGAGTGAGGCCTGAGCAGAGGTGGCTACGGCCACAGAGATTTCCAGCTGGCAAAGCAGCACCAAAGGAATCTTGTAACATTTTGTCCAAAAACGAATAAGCAGGAGGAAATAAAGTGATGGTGGAGAGAGAATATTTGAAAAAAAAAAAAAAAAAATGTTATCTGAGATTATTCTGAAGTGAAGAAACTTGTAAGTTGTCTAATTGAGAAGCCCTCTGAGTGTAGAATGGATACATTGTAGTAAAATTGCAGCTCTTCAGTCAGAGAGAAAATCCTGCAATCTACCAGAGATGCAAAGTAAGGTTATCTGCAGATGAATAATATCAAGACACCAAGCTTTCTTTTGGCTATAGTATCTAAAAAGGGAAATTTATACTTCTTAGATTTTTCCCATGAAGGGACTATCAAAGCATGTGCTTCTGCAAGTAAAGAGAGAAAACGAATGCAAAAAAAGGACAAAAAGTTAACAAGGATGAATATTGGTAAAATAGTAATAAATTTACTAAATATTAACAATAGGAAATAAGAAAAAGAAAACATTGATGGAACGTTTATTAATACATTTGTACTAAACATTATGCAACAATAACATGGGAATCAGGAGAGGAAAATTTCAAAGAAACTAAAATATACCATGTTATTTGTTGTGTTCTGGATAAAAAAGCCAACATTGATTCATATTTAGGAAAAGAGTAGATTTTTAAATATTAACAGTTAAAGGGAATATTATAAAGACATTTGTAATATGTATCCCTGAAGATGAAAATTAAGGGAATAAAGAAAAATCAATTAACCTAAGAAGTCAGAAAAGAGGGCAAGAACAAATATAATGATGTCAAAACACCATAAAAGAGTTCAGACTGTCAGTAATTATGACAGATGTAAACAGGCTTAGGTTCATATTAGATAATTTAAACATCTTTGATCAGGTAGAAGCTATAATTTAGATGTATGTTGTTTTAAGATAAATACCTAAATCAGAGGACACAACAAAGTTGAATGCAAAGGGATAGAAAAATGCAAGCCAGAAAATGCTATCTGTAAATCCTGGTGGAGCAAAGTTAACCTTGGACAATTGACAATGCAAGGTAAATAGTGCAAAAAAAATGCAAGGATAGACTCTTCTAAACATGTTTTTAAAGGGCAAAATGTACAAAAATAAAAGGAGATGAAAAATAACAATTGAAACCTATTAGATGGCTTTAAGGCTCCATTGCCAACAAATGAGATGAAAACAAGTAGCAATTTGTGTTTGTGTTCTTTTCAAATTTGTTAAGATTATTAATATGTGTTTTCGTGTAATAATTCATACAGTTTGGTTTGATATAAAGTTATTATTACATTATTTTTTGTTCAGTGTTTATACGTTTATTGAGCGTCCTCCAACTCTGAAGAATGATTTCAGAAACAGTAAGGACGTAGAGACTTGAGATGAAGTTTCCACAATTGAGTAGGACCCTAGTTTCTTAGATATTTGAGCTACTGGTTTTTTCAGAGCAGACTCTCTGTTTCTTAGATATTTGAGCTACTTGTTTTTTCAGAGCAGACACTCAAAAACTTAATTTTAAAATTATATCTAATATACAGAAAATCTAGAATAACATAAAAAACTTCTTTATACTCTTTTTTAAAAATTTACTAATCATTAACATTTTGCCACTTATTTTTAAATTGTACTTTAAATTCTGGGATACATGTGCAGAACGTGCAGGTTTGTTACACGGGTATACACTTGCCATGATGGTTTGCTGCACCCATCAACCTGTTATTTACGTTAGGTATTTCTCCTAATGCAATCCCTCCCCTAGACCCTCACCCTCTGACAGGCCCCAGTGTGTGATGTTCCTCTCCCTATGTCCATGTGTTCCCATTGTTCAACTCCCACTTATGAGTGAGAACATGTGGTATTTGGTTTTCTGTTCCTGTCTTAGTTTGCTGATAATTATGATTTCCAGCTTCATCATGTCCCTGGAAAGGACATGAATGCATCTTTTTTTGTGGCTGCATAGTATTGCATGGTGTATATGTGCCACATTTTCTTTATCCAGTCTATAATTGATGAGCATTTGGGTTGGTTCCTATTCTTTGCTATTGTGAATAGTGCCTCAATAAAAATACATGTGCATGTGTCTTTATAGTAGAATGATTTATAATCTTTTGGTTATATACCCAGTAACGGGATTGCTGGGTCAAATGGTATTTCTGGTTCTAGATCCTTGAGGAATCACCACACTGTCTTCCACAATGGTGGAACTAATTTACACTCCCACCAACAGTGTAAACGTGTTCCTATTTTTCCACATCCTCTCCAGCATCTGCTGTTTCCTGACTTTTTAATGATCGTCATTCTAACTGGCATGAGATGGTGTCTCATTGTGGTTTTGACTTGCATTTCTCTAATGACCAGTGATGTTGAGCTTTTTTTCATATGTTTGTTGGCTGCATAAATGTCTTTTTTTTTTTTTTTTTTTTTTTTTTTTGACATGGACTCTAGCTCTGTCACCCAGGCTGGAGTGTAGTGGCCGGATCTCAGATCACTGCAAGCTCCGCCTCCCGGGTTTACGCCATTCTCCTGTCTCAGCCTCCTGAGTAGCTGCGACTACAGGCACCCGCCACCTCTCCCGGCTAGTTTTCTGTATTTTTTAGTAGAGAGGGGGTTTCACCGGGTTAGCCAGGATGGTCTCGATCTCCTGACCTCATGATCCGCCCATCAAATGTCTTCTTTTGAGAAGTGTCTGTTCATATTCTTTGCCCACTTTTTGATGGGGTTGTTTGCTTTTTTCTTGTAAATTTGTTTAAGTTCTTTTTAGATTCTGGATATTAGCCCTTTGTCAGATGGGTAGATTGCAAAATTTTCTCCCATTCTGTAGGTAGCTTGTTCACTCTGATGATAGTTTCTTTTGCTGTGCTGAAGCTCTTTCGTTTAATTAGGTCCCATTTGTCAATTGTGACTTTTGCTGCCATTTCTTTTGGTGTTTTAGTCATGAAATCTTTGCCCATGCCTATGTCCTGAATGGTATTGCCTAGGTTTTCTTCTAGGGTTTTTAAGGTATTAGGTCTGATGTTTAATTCTTTAATCCTCTTGAGTTAGTGCCTGTATAAGGCTTAAGGAAGGCGTCCAGTTTCAGATTTCATATGGCTAGCCATTTTTCCCAACACCGTTTATTAAATAGGGAATCTTTTCCCCATTGCTTGTTTTTCTCAGATTTGTCAAAGATCAGATGGTTGTAGATGTGTGACATTTTTCCTGAGGCCTCTGTTCTGTTCCATTGGTCTGTATATTTATTTGCTACCAGTACTACGCTGTTTTGGTTACATTATTTTATACAATAAAGATCTCATAGTTTATTAATCCTATTGGGTTAATATTGTTGGATTGTTTTGAATTTCATTTTAAAACACTGTTTTACTTATTAGTCCTACAATTCATGGTTTTTCAAAGTACTGGAAAACATATTAAAATATAATATAAAATGATCAGACTGAACCCCAACATATAGAGATAGGACATTGTTATTACCTTGGCTTATGTTGTTTCAAATATGATGATGATGATGAAAATTATAATGATGATTATAATTCTCATTTATTGAATTCCTACACTAAGTATGGGATGAATGATTGCTTAACAGATGTTCTACTAATACTCTCAATAGTATTATTTTTCCTTTCATGTAAATGAGGACATAGAGGCATGAAGTTAATAGGTGCCAGAATAGAATAGAAATTAGTCAGTCTTGATATAGCAGGAATCCCAGCTAGAACCTAAACTGGAACTTAGAAATGACTGTACGTTTCTTGCAAACAATTATTGCCACCTTGCCAGAGAGTCATTAAATCTTGCTTCGGTTAACAAAGGGTTTGTTCTTGTATGAATTACCGAGGATTCTGCTACTTATATACTTCTCCAAACTGAAACTTAGAGAATTGTTGGATGTGGCAGTAGGAGAGAGGAGTCCAGCCTATTAATAAAAAAGAGAACTTAGAGAGCTGTTTCACTAAAAACCTTGTCACTTTGTAACACTCATTTTATCTTAAGTGTGCTATTTACCTCACCAACTACCGTATAACTAGTTATTTTTGAATATCAAGCTAAAATAGGTTTTAGCAAATGACAATTACACTCCCACACACGCACACTGAAAAACATATTAATATAAGACACAATATTGATTCAGAGTGCCTGTATTTTCAACTGCTACTGTAGGGTTAATTACTTTAACAATAAAAAGAAGAGAGCACGGTATAAATAATACATTTTTACTCATGTAATAAAAATATACTAATACAGCTATCTAATATGACAACATGATAATAGTATAGTATATACTATCTGTATTATATTTATATGCATAGATTGTTTTAATATATATGCTATCTAATATAGTAACATACAATAGTATAGATAATATAGTATAGATTACAATATAATAGATTACAACAACCTATAATAGAATACAATATAGCTGCAATATTGTACAATATAATATAATGGATAATACAATACAATATATCAATATTACAATAATATATATATGCTATGAGTTGAATTGTGTGTCCCCAAATTTCTATATTTAAACCCTAAACCCTAGTACCTCAAAATGTGAGCTTATATGGCAATAAGGTCATTGAGATGTAATTACTTAAAATGAGTTCTTACTGGAGTATGCTTCCTAATCTAGTATGACTGGTATACTTTAAAAAAGCGATATCTGCATCTGGATATGCACACAAGGATAATGCCATGTGAAAATGAAGGGAGAGACTGGGGGGTGTTTCCTGAAGTGAAATTATGCCAGAAGTGGCCAGCATACCACCAGAAGCTTTGGGAGAGGGAGGGAACAGTTTCTGCCTCACAGCCCTCAGAGGGAACCAACCCTACTGATATTTTGATCTTGGACTTTTAGCCTTCAGAACTGTGAGACAATCAATTTCTGTTGTTTAAGGCACCCAGTTTGTGGAACTTTGTTACAGCAGCCCTAGCAAGTTAAAATACTGTATAATACCATGCTACAGAAGATAATGTACTTACCTAATATACTAATATATTTATCCACTTATCTAATATAAAATGTATTGCCCCCCCATTCTGAAAGACACAAGAAGTTCTAAACTAGAAAAAAAATGCAGTTGGTAAATTAGGCAGAGTTTTATTGTATTTAAATACCTTAAATGCAAAAATGTCAGTTGTAACTGGTCTTGTTGATGTGGGTAACGTTTATGCAAACATAACTGCTCGTAGAAAAGTAATAAAGAGTTGGAGTGACCTTTGAGGTGATTTAATCTAGCACCTGTCTCAGTACTGGAATACTCTCCATAAGATCCTTGAAGGACAGCCAATTACTTCCTTTCGTGGGAGCAGACAGAGGGCTATGACTGACTGCCTAAAGGCACCAGGGAAAGGTTTAAAAGAGGAAGTGATAATTAGACTGAGTTAAAACATGGAAAAGAACAGCAGATTTCCCTAAGGCTAGAGCGTAATGTGTGGGAGAAAATAAGGTGGGAGGTTTGCTGGAAAAGATAGCCTAGCCGGATTGTGAAGTGTCTTACATATCATACAAAGAAGCATTGACTTGTCTCTTAGGTATTAGGGAGTTTGGGGGATACTTTTCACCTAAGGGTAATAAGATATAGAGTAAATGCTCCTATTATTAATAGACATTTTATGTAGTGCCTACTTATAAAAGAATGGAGGTACTTTAGAGATCCAGTTAGAGTGCAGACCTCTCTATCAATGAGATAATGCTACTTTTTTGTTTAATATTAAGTAATTGGCAATTCCTTATTTGATATTATTTGATTACTGGACCTATCCTATCATCAGATTCCATCTCAGTAGTATCTTCTGTCACTCACTACTATGCCTCCTATGCATTGGCTATATTGAAATTACTTAATATGATATAAATACACATTTTCTTAACAGTATTGTGTCTTTACACAAGCTACTCTAATTACTTGAAATAAAATTTTTCCCATTACTTGACTAACAAAATATTATTTATCTTTCAGACACAACTCAACGACTACCTACATTTTGAAGTAGTTCTAAGTAGCCAAAGCAATATTATTACTTCCCCATTCTGCTCTCAGGGCACTTAGAAATTGACTCCATAGAAAAACATTTCATTATTCTTATTTGCATGATTTTGTAACCAGATACCCAGTGATATATGCCCCTTTGTGAATAATAATATTATATTTATTTCTGTATTTTCAGTCTACAAGGAGAGTGTTTTGTATATAATATACAATTAAAAATTTTTGGTCACATAAAAAGAATGAATATTATATTTGGTAGCTTCTCCAAAAATTATCTTTAATGTAAATAAATTAGATACCATATATGATAATTACTAACAGAAACATTCAATTAATCCAACTGCTATAATTAAGGGAAGTCACACAAAAAAATAGTGGAAACTAGAGGATAAATAAAATCTCTTAAGATTAGAAAGATATATTAGGAAATCTTCCCTATATATCCATTATGAAAAAAATGGAAACTCTTGAAAAGTACCCTATATGACCTAATTTTACTTTTTATGTTTTTCTATGGCACTAGCCTACAGAAATGAATTGAAAATTCCACTAAAGTTTTACAAAATATTGGTAACCAATGTGAATATTTCAGATTGAAGTTTGAGGTTGAACTCACAATGTAAAACTGCAAAATGAGAACTTATAAAAGTTCCAATAGATGAGTGTAAGTATTTATTTATACAAAGAAACTGTGGCCTTTAAATTTTTTGACTTGAAGGAATCTTGTCATTTTTCTAAGCCCATAAATATCATTTAGAAGAAAAAGATTTAAATTTTAGTTCCATATGGTTTGAAACGTAGTGAACTAATTTTTAAAACAATTTTATACAAAAAGGAAATAAAAGTTGTCTTTTGGATTTCTTTGTCTTTCACTTGTCCTCCCTAGGTACATTATGCTTCAGTGTTTGGGTATATTGGAGGAGCTGCTTGGCTTCTGCAGCTTTGTGCTGGGGGATGAGCAGAGTACTTGGCAGAGTGGGGACATCAGGACCTCTTTCTCTCTAGGACTATCTGTTGGCCACCAAGTTGTTGCTAGATATGTTGGCAATTGCAACGAAAAACCTCAGCAGCTGTAATTTATGAGACGATCTTTCTTGGCTTTGCTTCAGTTTCTGCTGTCACAGAAGACCCTGCTGGCATTCGACAGAGACTCCCATTCAGCTGTAGCCTGATCTATAGAAATCCTCTTTGTTCCAGCTATGAAAATATATAGGAAAAAAATAGAATTTGGAGGAATAGAGACATAAATTCATATCATTCATCCAAATTACACAGATATGGATTTATTATAATTTTATCCAAAATGTATGCTAGGGTTTCAATGGAAGTCTTAGTTTCTCATACCAGTATTTAACAGGGGAAATTGGTCATAAATACATTTTAGATTGACCTTTCTTCAGCCCTTGTTTTTATAGACAGATATTACTAAAGCAACCCTCATAGCCACACACACATTAGAGATTTCCAGTTATTGATTATAATTAGAATCACATCCCTTTTTGCTACCATGAGAATGTGGTTCTATAGAATTGCCTCTTGATGAATTGTTTCAAAAATACTCGTGAGTCGGATGATATTAATTAATGTGCTTCTCCATGATTTAAAATTACAGATTGCCCAAGAACTATGTCTAAGTAGGTCATCCTGAAAAGTAATAGTATATATAAATGATTACATATATATGATTACATATTCATATAGTGTGTGTATGCTTGTGCATGTGTATAAATTTTTGTGACTTCCTTTAATTATAGCAGTTGGATTAATTGAATATTCCTGTTAGTAATTATCATACATGGTATCTAATTTATTTACATTAGAGTTAAAGATAATTTTTGGGGAAGGTACTGTCCCCATCTTTAATAAGTTTGTAGCTAATCATTAGTAACCAAGTTCAGTACTTTAGTTATCTTGGTGAAAAAATGTTTTAAAATGTAGCCTGAATCATAGCAAATTGGTCAGGAGCAAGGTCTCTAGAGTCAAATTATATGAGTTATCTCCAAAATGGTAATAATAATAGTGTCTCTTTCACACGATTATTGTGAGGACTAAATGAAATGATAGTTCTTAAAGATTATTCATCATCTGATGGCTGAAGAAAATGTTAACTAATATCATGGCATGAGGAAGAAATTTGAGTCATTAATTATAATTTATCTCAATATGAAAGTGGAAGTTGATCCTACCAGCTTATACTTTTTCATCTCATTTTCCAACAGAGAGGAGGAGACCATATATATTCAGTCGAGTCTTCTTGTATGGAACTACAACCCAGCCCACCTCCTACTGCCTCTATCCCTCTCTCTCTCTCTATATATATAATATATATAATTGATATATACTATATAATATATGATATGTGATATATATTATATATGCTATAATATAATATTATTA
>NW_012101820.1:93580-119537 GCF_000951045.1 Mandrillus leucophaeus
TATTTATATGCTATATATTATATACAAAATATATATATGCTGAATTAGTCATGCATGTGAATATCTCGCACTAAAGCCTTCCCTGAGGCAGAGGAAACACTTGCAACAATACTAAGCTATACTGAGTTTGGCTCATTGGAAAATCCGAAACCTGGCAGCATTTAAGAAGTTTGGTAAGAAAAATAGAGAAGATGATATTACAGCTGTAAGATGCTATCTGATATTTAGCCAAGGACTAGTTCATATAGGACCTTGTGGAAATCAGGAGGTTAGACTTTATTCCAAGTTCCGTAAAATACCATCAGGGAATCTGGGGAACAAAGGAATTGACTACTGTCTTATAAAGACCTCCCTGACAGACAAGAAGAGAGAGAATGGTCCAGGAGTATGAAAGCAAAGAAGTAGATTCTTTGTAAAATGTTTTCACTGCATGGCGATTTGATCTATTTTGGGAATCACAAAATCCTTTTTAAAACGTCTTCAAGAAAAGCAAAAAAAATTTCTAATCTAAATAAAAAGAAGAGTCAAACTTCTGATGAGTAAGTAGTCTGTATTTAGTCGATGGATAATTAAAGATCATTTTACTATGTTGGTTTCCTGGATTACACTAAAAAAAGTAAGCAATCCCATCTACTTCATCTGATATCAGCATTAGCATCATCATTAGCAATTTTAAGTTTAGGTTTCATTCTTTTCTCCTTTCCTTACCTTTCTTGTTTATTTGCAAACTTAAATTACATTGTATAGTACATATCTGCATAATGTGCATACAGTATGTAGCTGAAGAATCAGCCTTCAATTATTTGTTTGGGTTATTTTTTATTTGAATAAATGAAAGTAGAGAAATTCATGGTGGGATGATAAATAAATTTATTAACCTTTACAAATCAGATACATGTACAAATGTCCTAGGCATAATATCAATGCATATTCTATGAGTCACTTTAATTTAAACAATTGACAGATTTTTTTGTGTGCTGTATAGTGTATTAGTCCATTCTTATGCTGCTATAAAGAACTTCCTGAGACTGGGTAATTTATTTAAAAATGAGGTTTAATTGACTTACAGTTCTGCATGGCTGGGAAGGCCTCAGGACACTTACAATCATGGTGCAAGGACAGGCAAACATATCCTTCTTCACATGGTGGCAGGAAGGCAAAGAATGACAGTTAAGTGAGGGGGAAGTCCCTTAGAAAACCATCAGGTCTCGTGAGAACTTACTCACTATCATGAGAATAGTGCTGGGGAAACCACTCCCATGATTCAATTACCTCCCACCAGGTCTCTCCCATGACATGTGGGGATTTGGGGAACTATAATTCAACATGCAATTTGGGTGGGACACTGCCAAACTATATCATATAGTCAAAATGTATTACCAAATAAACACAATGACTTTAAGAGAAAACAATGAGATAATAATATACATTATCAAAGAAGGTTAAGACAGCAGATGCTTAATTCTGAATATACAGAAAGTTGAAAATCAGAAATCTTAGGTCAGTATTCTTTGTCACAATTATAAGGAATATATTTCTTTTATAAGTATTTTTATATTTTACATTTATCTGCTTGTTTCTAAAATTCCATTTTATAAGCTAGATATATTGTCATCAATGATTTATAAAGCCTTTAATTAATGTGACTTTCTTTCTTATCTTTCTTTTTTTTTCTTCTTCTTTTTTTAAAAGACAGGATCCTGATCTGTTGCTGAAGCTGGGGTGCAGTGGCACAAGCATAACTCACTGCAGGCAGCCTCACACTCCTCCATCCAAGTGATCCTCCCACCTCAGCCTCCCAGGTAGCTAGGAGTGTGTGCCACCACACTGGGTTAATTTTTTATAGAGACAGAGGTGTTTCTGTGTTGCCTAGACTGGTCTTGAATCCCTGGTCTCAAGTATTCCTCCTGTCTCGGCCTTCCAAAGTGCTGAGATTACAGGCATAAGCCACTGCATCTGGCCTAAAGTGACTTTCTTAATCTGCTGAAATTGTATGACATTTGTGAATTTTATTATGTATGCATATGGGATATCAATTTACACAAATGTGCTTATATATTCAACATCATGACTCAATTTTAAGATTTTATATTAAATAACTTTTGCAAATATATGTAATGGTTGTAATTTTTATTAGTTTTAGAACTGTTAGCATCCCATGAAAACAATAGAAAATGTACTTAATAGAAATGCTAGATCAAACTTTAAACGTAAGAAAAAAATTGTCAACAAAATCTACTGGGATCATTCATAAATCAGTGTGTGTAGAATTAAAAATGTGACAGTATTCTTAGCTAGACTTCATGAAAAACCTGTATAATCTTGAGAGCATGTCCTGACATTTAAAGTATGTGTAGCAACTCGTTGGATCAGAAATGTCCTAGATTCCAAGACAGTAGCTCAGATACACTTTAGAAACATCTGCCGAAGCTGCTTGATTTTTGGAAAATTTTGTGTTTATCAATGAAATACAGATAAAACTATTCAAAATACACGCTATTCCTAAAAGGCAGAAAAATTGATTATTTTTAATTTTTAGTTTTTGTGGGTACTTAGTAGGTGTACATATTTATGGGGTATATGAGATGTTTTGATACAGGCATGCAGTGTAAAATAATCACAATGTGAAGACTGAGGACCCATCCACTCGAGCATTTTTCCTTTGTGTTACAAATAATCCAATTACATATTTAGTTATTTCAAAATGTGCAATTAGGTTATTATTGACTATATTACCCCCACTACCCTTCCCAGCATCTGGGAACCATCTTTCAACTCTCTATATCTATGAGTTCAATTGTTTTGATTCTTAGATCTCACAAATAAGTGAGAACATGAAATGTTTGTCTTTCCATGCCTGGCTTATTTCACTTAACATAATGACCTCCAGTTTCATCCATATTGTTGCAAATGACTAGATCTCATTCTTTTTTATGGCTGAATAGTATTCCATTGTGTATATGTATCAGATGTTCTTTATCCATTTATCTGTTAATGGAAATGTAGGTTATTTCAAAAATCTTAGTTATTGTGAATACTGCTGCAAGCAATAGGGATTGCAGATATTGCTTCAATATACTGATTTCCTTTATTTTGGGTATATATGCAGCAGTGAGATTGCTAGATAATATGATAGCTCTATTTTAAGTTTTTTTGAGAAATCTTGAAACTGTTCTCAATAGTGGTTGTACTAATTTACATTCCAACCAACACTGCATGAGAAATCCCTTTTCTCCATATCCTCATCAGCATTTGTTATTGCTTGTCTTGGATAAAAGCCATTTTTACTGGGGTGAGATTGTATCTCATTGTAGTTTTGATTTGCATTTCTCTGATGATCAATTATGTTGAGCACCATTTCATATGCCTGTTTACCATTTTTAGATCATCTTTGGAAATGTCTATTCAAATATTTTGCCCATTTATTTATCAGATTATTAGATTTTTTTTCATATAGAGTTGTTTGAGCTCCTATTTATTCTGGTTGTTAATCCTTTGTCAGATGGGTAGTTTGCAAATAGTTTTTTCCATTCTGTTGGTTGTCTTTTCACTTTGTTGATTGTTTCCTTTGCTGTGCAGAAGCTTTTTAACTTGTCATGATCTCATTTGTTCACGTTTGCTTTGATTGCTTGTGCTTGTGGGAAATTGTTCAAGAAATTTTTGCCCAGACCAATGCGCTGGAAATTTTCCCCAGTGTTTTCTTGTAGTATGTTCATTGTTTGAGCTCTTAGATTAAGTCTTTAATCCACTTTGATTTGATTTTTTATATGGTGAGAAATAAGGGTCTACATTCGTTTTTCTGCATATGGATATCCAGTTCTCCCAGAAACATTACTTGAAGAAACTGTCTTTTACCCAGTGTGTGTTCCTGGAAACTTTGTCAAAAATGAGTTTATTGTAGGTTTATGCCAAGAAGAATCTTTTTTTTTTTTCTTTTTTTCTTTTTTTGAGACTGAGTCTGTCACCCAAGCTGGAGTGCAGTGGAGTGATCTCAGCTCACTGCAGCCTTCACCTCCTGAGTTTAAATGATTCTCCCGCCTCAGCCTCCTGAGTAGCTGAGATTACCAGCACCTGCCACGATACCCGGCTAATGGGGTTTCACCATGTGGGCCAGGGTGGTCTGGAACTCCTGACCTCAAGTGATCTGCCTGCCTTAGCCTCCCAAAGTGCTAGAATTACAGGCATGAGCCAATGTGCCTGGCCTGAGAGGAAAAATCTTAATGATTATATGTCTTAATGATTATATACTATGTCCAAAGATCATACATTCTAAGTCCAAACTTTTACTGAAAATTCACCTTAGCAATTTATATTTCTTTTTTGCAATTATTTACAGCACATAACATGGAATCTGGTGAAACATAATATCATTTGTACCTACTAATATGGAGAAATGGCATAACTTTTATATTTACACATGTACACAATTTTTTCATATAGTATTTAATTGTTAAATAATATGTTTAGTGTTTTAAAATTTTTCATAGGAATTGACATTATATTTTCATAAAATATCATGAGTTGGTCATCATTGTTGCTTTTTTCTTTTTTACAAATGACAAAATTTAAGCATTAATACCTTTCAACTATTGTAAACTAAGAAGAAAATTGAAAGACCCTCTGCAACCACCTGTATAAACTCCCTTTTCAGCCAGGCAATCTAAAATTTAACCTGAAAGACTGGTTCAGGCCATGAAGGGAAGTGGGAGTTGAACATGCTTCGTTATACTCCTCCAGCATTAACATCAACACAGACTTTATGCCTGAAAAGAAACATTTATAATCTACTCTCTCTAAAGCCTGCTACTTGGAGGCTTCATCTGCATAATAAAAACTAGGTATCCACAACCCCTTATCATAATTCAGATGTTCCTATCTACAGATAATAACTCTTTCAGCCAATTGCCAATCAGGATACATTTAAATCTACCTATGGCCTGGAATCCCCTTGCTTTGAGTTGTCCCGTCCTTCCAGATTGAACCAGGATAAATCTTACATGAATTGATTGATGTATTATGTCTCCCTAAAATGTAAAAAACCAAGCTGCACCCCGACGATCTTGGGCATATATCATCAGTACCTTCTGAGGCTATGTCACGGGTATGTTCTTAACCTTGGCAAAATTAACTTTTTACATTGACTGAGACCTGTATCAGATATTTGGGGTTTACACCATATATACAACTACCATGTAGCATATATAGAACTAAAAGTAAATCTTTGTCATTGTGTTTTAAATGTGACGTATGGCATTAAAAAAATCCTTTGTAAGTTAAGCCTTTGAGATTCTCTATTTTTTGTCCTATTTTTTATTCTGCAAATAAAACTCATAAGCAAGTGTTCCTTCCTCTAAGGGCAGTTATCCTATCAGTAATGAGTTCTTTTTTTTTTTTTTTTCTGTCTGTCTCTCTCTCATTGTTTTTTTCCAAGACTTTCTTCCAGTATCCTTCATCTGTATAACAACTGTATCTTTTTAAACTAAAGAAATTATGCATTCTCACAACAAGAACTATATATTTTTTTCAGTATTATCTCCTATCCTTACATAACCCTCAAAACATTCCCCTTTTCAATCTCATATTGCTTCTGGATGTGTATGTGTATGATTTTTGTTTTGATACATTAAATTTTGAGAAAATATGCAAAAATAGTAAAAGAAATTTCTATGTGTCCCTTATGCAATTCACAATTGGTTTATGTTTTGCTTCATTTCTTTCAGTATTATTTTTTCTTATATACACACATATTTTTATGGCCATTTGAAATATATTGTATTCTTTTTTCCTAAATATTTTAATGTCTCTTTTTCCAAATTAAGGACATTCTCTTATGTAACCAAAGGACGTTATCCAAATCTGGAAAATTAGCATTACATTACCCAGTGCACATTCAAATTTCATCAATTACCCTAATAATGTTTTTCATAGCTATTTTGTTCTGCTTCAAAACTCAATCCAGGATTATGTGTTCTTGTATTTAATTGCCCTCTCTCTTTAGATTTCTTATGTTTGCAACATAGGCTCAGCCTTTGTCATTCTTGATGCTGACATTTTTGAAGACCATAGGGCCTCAATTGATATTGATGTTTTCTTATGATTAGAGCCAGGCTATGCATTTTTGGCAGGAATACCACAGAAATGGTATGATGACCTTTCAGCGCTTCATATCAGGAAGTACCTGATGTCAGTCTGTCTTAATATTAGTCATGTTAAATTTGCTCACTCTTTGAAATTGGTATAAGCTAAGTTTATCCAGTAAGTTAACTCCTTTTGGTTTGCTATTAATAAGTAATTATTGGGGATATATTGTGAGAGTGTGTAATTATTCTATTCTTCATTCACCTGCCACCTACTAGTTTTAACACCTACTGATGATACCTTAACTTTATATATATTTTCTTATTACTGGGCATTCTACTATAACTTATTTATCTATCCATTACAATAATTAGCTATTTTCATGCTCAAATTGTCCCAGGTTTAGCCAGTGGGAGCCACCTTAGTGTGGTTTCTGCGCTTCATTCTTTCTTTATTTTCGAACATCCTGGACAAGATGTTTCCAATTTACCTTGTGCTTTTATTACTCTAGCACTGGAATCAGGCTTTCATTTTAAGAGTCCTTGTTTCCTTAGAGTAGAGGATGATGCTTAGAAATAAAAATCTGAGAACTATTTGTCCTTTTTTACTGGATATAATTGTTGCAGACTGTCAGAAGATACAACATGTATATTTATTTCTCTCCATATATATATATATTTATATATATATAGCAGCAGTTTATTCATTCAGGGGCCATTTTAATCCACTATCACAAGAAACAGTGTAGCTTTTTCTCTTTCCATATATATATATATATTTAATGTCACATATATACACACACATATATATGCATATATACATATATAAAAACACATATATAAAATGTCACACATATATTTATATATATAGCAGCAGTTTATTCTTTCAGGGGCCATTTCAATCCACTGTCACAAGAAACACTGTAGCTTTTTCTCTTTTCCTAAGAGTAACTCTCTTCTCCAAAAGTTAGAATCCCGTCTCCAGTTATCCTCAATATACTTATTTACTCATTGGCTCAAGTATAAAAAACAAAGGAAATAATTTCAAAATTGCTAAATAACATCACTGTGAAAAGCAAACCCATTAGCTGGAATTAAATAATTGTTTTTGGGGAGAAAAAGTTTTTTACTGTGAAATACACATGCTCATTTCAGTAAGTTTTGACAAATACAGAGATACCCTTATCAAAGATACACAGTAACTGTCCCACTCCAAAAAGTAGTTCCGGGCTTCTTTGCAGGGAGTCACCTCTGTCCTTCTTCCAAAGGCAACTATTATAATCCTTATTTCAATATACAGTTGCTTTGCCTGTTGTCAAACTTTCTATAAATGAAATTGCACTGTATATGCTATTTTGAATGCAGTTCTATGGCTATGTAGCATTTATAAGGTTTATTAATGTGTTTGCAAGTGTCAGTGGTTTGTTCTTTTTTATTGCTTAGCAACATTTCAATGTGTGATTATATCATACTACTTTATTCCATCCTCTGATGTTGAAAATTTGGGTTGTTTCCAGTTTGGGACTAATGTGATTACAATTGGAATAAACATTCATGTGCAACATTTTTGTGTAAATATAAATAGTTTATTTCTCTTGGATAAATACTTACAAGTGGAATTACTGGGTCATAATACAGATGTATGTGTAATTTTCTTATGAACTGACAGAACTTTTTTTTCCCATTTTTCCATGTTTCATAAATATTTTCACCCAGCTTGTGGTTTTTCTGTTTATTTTCTTAATAGTATACTATGCAGAAGTGTTTCACTTCTGTGACGTTTAATTGTCCTTTTTATCATTTTATTTTTATTTTTTCTGTATCTAAATTCTTTGCCTACTCAAAGTTGCAAAGTTTTAAAAATAATTTTGTGTGATGTAAGATAGGAGTCTAGGATTTCCTCCCATATGTATATATTCGGTTTTTATAACACCATCTATTAAAAATATTAAAAATATTTTTTCTATTAAAAATATTTTTTCTTATTTATTGAATTGCTTGGGTGCCAATGTAGAACAATCAATGCTTGAGCCTGTTTCTGGGCTCTCTGCTCTTTCATTTATTTATTTGGTTTTGCTTTAGCTTTATATTAAATATTTAAGTCAGGTCTTTTAAAGATTTTCTTCTTCAAGATTTGTCTAAGTGTATTAAGCTCTCAATATTTGCAAGTAAATTTTAATACCTGTTTGTAATTTACTATTTAATAAAACAAAAGGAAAACCCAAAATCTTGTTGAGATTGTGATTGAAATTGAAATGAAATTATAGATTAACTTGAAGAAATTACATCTTTACCATATTAATCTTTCCAATCCATGAATATTTCTCTCAATCTTTCAGGTCTTTAAAAATTCCTCTTAACAGTATTTTATAGATTCCAGTATAGAAGACTTGCCCATCTACAGCCTGATTTTTTCCTAAGAGATTTATATTTATAACACTGTTGTGAATTAGTTTTAAACTGCCAGTTTTGCTCAAAATATTTGGAAATTCAATTAATTTGTGCATATTTATTTTGTGTCTCACAAACTTGCAATATTCACTTACAGTTTTAGTGGTTTTGTAGTTTCCTTAGGATTTTACATATTAGGATCCTATATAAACAATTCTGTCTGCAAATAGAGGCAGTTATATATATTTCTTTACTTCAGTCTTTCTTTCCTTTAGTTCTTTTATTTATTTCTTTTTTGCCTTTTAATATTCTGACTTGGTCCTCAGTATAAATTCAAATAGAAGTTCTACAGTGTATTTCCTTCCCTTGTTTAAAATATTTCAGAGAAAGAAATAAGTTCTACAGAATTAAGTATGTTAGATACAGATTTTTACAGATGCTCTGTATTCATTTCTCATTAACTGAGGTTTTTTTTTTTTTTTTTTTTTTTTTAATATGAGTAGAGACAGGGTCTTGTTATATTGTCCAGTCCGGTCTCTAATTCCTGGCCTCAAGTGATCATTCCACCGCAATCTCCAAAATTCTGGGATTATAGGCATGAGCCACCACCACTGACCATTTGCTGAGTCTTTTAAGTAAAAGCGAGTGTTTAATTTTGTGGAACACTTTTTCTTTACATCTATTGAAATGATTATATAATTGTGCTCATTTTTTCTGTTTTTGTAGTGATTGATTAATTTTTGAGTTAACTCTTCCTCCATTCCTGAGGTAAACATAATCTAGACATGTGCTGTTTTATATTTTATTATACATTGATTAATTGTATTTGTTTATATTTTCAAGGGCTTTCTTCTCTATATTATTGATATCTGTAATTTTGTTTGTAGTGTTTTTATATTTAGATATTAAGATTATATTGGTCTCATGAAATAAGTTGCGGCATATTTCTACTTGTTCTGTATTTTAGCAAGATTTGAGCATATTTAGTCTTATTTCTTCTTTTTATGTTTGATAAATTTCACTAGTAGAATTACATGCCTAGAGTTTTAGTTATTGAAAAATCTGAATTCATTTGAAGGTTAATGAAAAATAAATATCTCTACCAGCAGTTTCATGTTAGTCTGGTTTATCTGCCTATTTATTGTCACTAAACTTGATATAATTTTACAAGCTTTGGGTGTTATACAGATCTTAATGCATCCTGAACCTGTTAAACATTTCTTTGCTTCTCCCCAACCCTTCATTAACAACATTTTAGTCAGCCTGAGCTTTTGCATTCTGGAACTAATTTTTAGTTATGCAAGACTCTGTGCCATATGTAAATAGGGGAAAGAGTTATTTTGCTGTGGAAATAATTTTATTTTCATTTATAAAATTTTATTCATTAACGTTATTACAAAATAAATTTATTTACTTCTTTAACATATTAATTTTCTTGAAATTGAAAAGATTTAAAACGTTTATATGTAAAGTTGATTGTAAATGAGTAGGGCTTTTTTTGTTTGTTTGTTTGTTCGTTTTTGAGACAGTCTCGCTCAGTCGCCCAGGCTGGAGTGCAGTGGCGTAATCTCGGCTCACTGCAAGCTCCGCCTCCCGGGTCATGCCATTTTCCTGCCTCAGCCTCCCCAGTAGCTGGTACTGCAGGCGCCCGCCACCACGTCTGGCTAATTTTTTGTATTTTTAGTAAAGATGGAGTTTTACCGTGTTAGCCAGGATGGTCTCGATCTCCTGACCTCGTGATCCGCCCTCCTCGGCCTTCCAAAGTGCTGGGATTAGAGGCGTAAATCCCCGCGCCGTAAATGAGTGAGTTTTAAGAAAGTGCTGAAATTAGTACACCCTTACCCCTGAACCTCATCTTACATAGTACAAGTTTAAGTATATTGATTGATTTACTTTGTTAAAGTATGGTGTTTTATAATTTTCTGTATAATATAATTTCTATCAAACCAATATGAAATTTCTGAAGAAGTGTGAACACAGTTAACACAGTGTGAATACAGTTAACCTTTTTATAGTTTTCCATGTTCAGATAGAAATGAAGCAATTTGTCTAAGGATAAGACAAATTACTTTATTGGTTTCTGTAATGAAATAAAAATAATACATCTATCTTACGTGCTGATTATTGATAACAAATAGTCTGACAATACTAGAAGGGTCAAAACATGGGAGTACAGACTGTACATGGAAAAGTGTCATATGAGAGTTTCAATACTACAGGTTGGGCATTCTGAATCTGAGAATCTGAAATACAAAATGCTCCAAAATCAAAAACATTTTGAGCACTGATGTGACACCAGAAATGGAAAATTCCAGATAAAAATTATTAACACAGATTTTGTTTCGTGCACAAAATTATTAAGAATATTGTAAAAAATCACCTTCAGGCTATATATGTAATTCACAAATGTTTTTTATGTTTAGACTTGGGTCCCACCCCAAGATATATCATTATGTATATGCAAGTATTCCAAAATCAAAGAAAACCAGAAATCCAAAACAATTCTGGCCCTAAACATTTCAGGTAAGGGATATTCATTAAAACTGTAAATGGACTGAGCTGTTCGGTAACACCATGCTATCTGTAAAGGTGCCAAATCAGAAACAGTTTATCTTTTGTAAATATGCTATTCATTTAGAAATCTCTAAAAATTATAGTATGCTCTTTTTTTGAAGTTGCATATTGTTTAAAAAAGTTATGTCTTTATTCCAGAAGACATCAAAATCTGTATTATGTCATATTATATCATATTATATTATATTATTTTCTTCTTATTTCCACCCATGAATTGTTCATCACCCCTTTAAGGTTAGTATTTTGCATTATTAATGTTTGTACTTTGTTAACTACTTCTCATTAAATATCTATTCTTTGTTAACTACTTCTTTGTTAACTACTTCTTATTAAATATCTATTATTTGGAAATATTTAAATTGGATGAATTCAAGTATTTTAAGAATATGAAAGTTATTGTTCATCTACTACTGGACACACATTTCTCAAAAGACCTGACAAAATCTGTTAGAAAAAGTTACAGTTCTCAGATCTGAGTAATGTCTTGTTCCTCCATCAAAAGTCTCTTTTCCATGAAGAATTAATTGAGACTGTGTAATTTTAGCAAAGACTTTTTACCCTCTTGTAAGCATAAATGATCTAAGTATAGCTACATGGCTTGTCTGATCTTTTTCTTTCAGAAGATGGAAGAGAAAGGCAGTCCATTTAAAATTTCTAAATATGACACTGAGGACTTTATTATATTTGCTCAACTTCATTACTGTACTGATATTTGTAGGGACTGAAATTATTTTCTTGATCCTCTCATGAGAATTTTAAAACTCTGTAATGCTTCACTTGACAAATGATCTTGATTTTTTTGAAACAGTCTGATTTCCTCTTTTATTAGCTTTACATTGTGATTGAAGCAGATTGAATGACTCATTAAAAGCAAAAAATATCAGATTATATATATATATATTTTCTTTTCAATATATTGAGTAGAAAGACCACTCTACTATTTCCAATAACAAATCTTTCATTAAAGATAAGAGGGAAGCAGCATTTACAAGGATCCTGGCATCTGGGTTACTATTGCTATAATTGTATTTATGCATTTGACTTTTGTTAATTTTTCCAGTAAGATGAAACAAACTGAAGAGACAGAGACACTATTCACTTAAAAATGATATTAGATTTTATTCAAGATCTGTTTATCCACAAAATTTATGTTCAAAACTACTTTATGCATATAAATAAATTTCATGGATTATACTCTTACCAGATAATCAAATATAATTAGTAGTTTTTTCCCTAAAATCAAAGAAAAAAAATTATATTTAGTAAGTGATGTAAGATTGAGTTCTTGCCTGAAATGATGAGATATTTTGTAGTGAATGATTTGCACCGTATCATCTGTAATAATGCAGACACAGCTTTGGAAGAAAAAGTGGTATTGAATTTTAAAGGAAATGTAGAAAAATCACAGCTCTAATTTAATTGGTCTTGATACATAATCATATGAAGGTAACTAACATATTGAACTAGTATTTTGTCACTTCTGGTGAAGTATGAGCATGAAACTGCGCCATGATAATTACTTTTAATAAATTACTGACATTATTAAATTGTATTGAATGCACAATTTTGAGCTTGCCCAGTTTATCTACCTTTATGTTACGGAAGCCATAATTTTCTCTTTTACTTTGGGATGGTTTTCTCTACAAAGGAACTCTAAATCTTTCCTATCCCATAAATACGTGAACATAAACCCATGATTCATTGCAATTTAACTTCTGTTTCTGTGGAGGACGTTTACTGTGCTGAGAAAACTCATTAATCTCATTCACAGCTCTTAGTATAAACATAACCTTTACAATATATAAAAGAACAAATTATGTGTTTGCGTGATTTACTGTTTCTGTTTTGGAAAGAGAACAAAATGTAGTTTTTTTTTCTTTTAGTTTTAATATTCATTGATCAATTTGCACTATTAACACAAACCGGGTACAAAATACATTATTTTTCATTTTGACATTTGTTTTTACCTTTATTTATTATAAAAAGAAATATCAAAATATGACTTGACATAAAACAAACTTCAAAGCAAAACTATCTTCTGATGTGTTTTTGTATTGTAAAATTGGCTTGCAATAAATACTGTATGTGAGTATGAACATAATTTTATATCTACATGTTAATATCTCTTAAATTCCATTTTACATTAACTTTATACAAAATTTATTTATGCTATGCTAATTTGTGCAGAATAATATCTTTTTTGTGTGTGTTCTAAACAGTTTTGCTATGCCATTCTAGATTCCTCTGAGACCTACTAGTAGAGTTTTTGAAGGTGTAATTGTGGTAATGTGAAAAAAGTTCTGCTATCACTTTATGAACTTTGCTCTAAATCAATTCTCATTTGTTTCATTTGTCTTTGCAATTTCCTGAAAATTTTATTTAGTATAATTTGCTCTCTTTATCAACACTGGCATTTAAAAGGATGATTCTCAATTTCCTCTGTAGAACCGGACTTTCTCAATTGTAAAAGCATTCTAGCATCATTTAGTGGCTTATAAAAATCACAATGTTGACAACTAGTGGAAGGAAGTACTACTTTTTTGAGTTCATCATCTGAAGTATAAACATTTCATTTTTATGTAGTGAAGATTTTAAAGCAATAATTTAACTTATCAATTGTTAAATCATCATCAGTTAAATGACTAGCATATTAAAAAGCATTTTTCTTAATAAGTTAATAATGATCCAATTAAAGTACAATTTCTCTTCATTTCTGCGGATAAAATATTCTGAAAAAGATTCTTGTCAGATCTTTGACCTGAGACTGATGGAGAAATACTTCTTACAAGGAACTTAGCATGGCTTAAACATATATCTTCTAGTAATCAAGAACTTCTAAGAAGAAGATCTTCACTCGTTATTTTTTCTTTTTCTTACTGACCCCTGGAACCTGAAAGTACACCCTTTAGTTGTCATCCAACCTGTTGTCACCAGCCTTCCAAGAAAGGCAGTAGAGGGCACTAAGAGAATGTGACAGTACAGCATAGATGCTGATTGCTTCAAGCACGATGCTATGCAATTCGGAGACAAAGAGAGGGAGCCCATTTTTCAATCATAGGTTATTCTTGGTTTACTGATCCTTGAACTGAGAAGGATATGTTACAGTAGGGTGCTTACCAAATGAATATTTAGTGTTCACTCGGATTAAATCTCAGCCTCTTGGCTGATGATTGAGACCTCCTTCTAAACCAAACTTTGGACATTAGGTCAATGTGCATCAGCATATGGCTCAATTTCTACTATCTGAGAACTTTATGCATAATGCTCTGATAAACTGTGAGTCTTTTCATCTGCCCATGTTTCTGCCCCTCTGATCCTGGTATGGGTAAAGCATATGGGAAATCACAGTGATTAATTTACCAAAGCCCTCACTCTGTCTGCCAACAGCAAATTACATTTGGACAATAAAAGTCTCAGAATTCAATGTACATCTCTAATTTTCCTACAAAAATATTGTGGCCTATTGTTACATGACAATGGCAATTTCTGAGTGGGATTTGAGATAGCAGTTGTAGTGTGGTTGCCTCAGGAAAGCACCAATGGTTGGCTGCCTAAGTGCTTGCTTACTTTTTATGTTGTGCTTCTAAATCAGGGAATAGAAGAAGAGGCCTGGAAAAGTATCCTCTAACCAATTTGTCCTTATTACATTATTCTATCCAGTTCTACAGGCCTTGCACTTGGAGAAAATTTGTCCCAGATTATAACAGATTGACTGCCAATCCTATTGTTCTGCATTCAAACAATGTATTGGATATTTTTGACTTTCGATGAGTGTTTAGTAGAAAATGGGAATCCAATAGTTTCTTGCCAGACTCTATTTCATATCAAAGTGTCTTCTTAGAGACAGTTGCTTCCAGAACTCTCTGTACAAGATTAATTTGCATACAAATGTTACAATATATACTTGTATAAAGGCCTATTGTTAATATACTTGATGTTTATTTGACTCATTGTGACTGGGGGAAAAAATCCTTAGAACTGAGGCCATATTTATGTCTGTGTATTATATGATATTTATTTAAATGATGATAACAGGCAAAAGAGTAAGAAACACTATTGTTCCCAAATGCACTTATGGACTATTAGTTTATATATTTTCCAAATTACTCCTATTTCAGGAAAACACGTTGAAAGATAGAGTTGAAGAATTCCATGTTGCATTATCCTTCATATCTTTACATTTGTAAAGAAAGCCTGAACGGTAACTGAAGAGTGAGACCATCTTACGAAATTTGTTATCAGGTATTCTAGATTATAAGATACATTGAGAGAGCTGATTGTCAGCTCTTGGGACCAAGGACTTTTAGTTATTCGGAGCTAATGATAAGTGATCCAAGATCATTGAGAATGCTCACAAAAGATATTTTGATACAGCATGATTATTATCTTATACAGTTATTTTATATGATTAACAGGTAAATATATGAAATTCTCAGATATCTAAAGTCAATCAATGTTAAAACATCTACAGAGAAAGAAAGAGAAGATAAAAGGCTGATTTGTAAATAGACATTTCACTCTCAGGCTAGACGATTAGCACATAATTTGATCTGAAATGAAGACTATGCTTTCTAGTAAAGTGGATAAAGTATTACTATTATATTTTTATGTGTCCCCTCCTTAACACTTCCTTGACGTCACTTCCTTGACTTGACAGTTCATCCATCCGCCGCACACCCCATATCTCCTTGCCAGACTTTCCCTTGGTGGTAAGAACAGCTGAAATTGTTTCTGTTTTGAGAGCTGCTTTTCAGAAATTGGTGCAGTGATCAGTGTGTATTCTATATAATATCACAAGTTACTGTCTAAAATACCTTCCTGGTCCCTGGTATTTTATAGTGAAATAAAACGTTTTGCCACATACCAATTTCATTAGATCAGCAACTTTACTGGCATTATTTTTGCAAGCATTAAAGTTTTGGAAGCAACATTAAATAAGCTTTATTTTCTGTTTAAAACAAGAAAAATAGTCAGGATGTGTTAAGTGCTTATCATGCATCAGACACTGTAATGATGCTTTTCTTGTGTCATCTCATGTCATCCTCACGACGACTATGTTCAGTCAGTCTTATCAGCATTTTATAACCAGGTGAGTAAAGCTCAGAGAGCCTAAAACATTGCTGAGTACAATGACAACATTCAAACCCAAACCCTTTGAGAGCACAATCCTTGAGCTCTCTAATGTGGCCAGCTGCCATTTACCGCTGTAGCTTTCCTTTCTGATGTTTGGGCCATTGTTGTACCTCATTAACAGATAGGCTTGGATGAGATTATTTCATTACAAATTGCTAGTTACATTCTTCAACACAGTATGGAAAAAGCTGTTTGGAATAATAATTCTGTTCATACTTTTAAATTACCTTTCCTCAATATTGGATTATTTGCTTGAACCTGTAATAGGCTAAGGCGCATGCTTACACAGAGCCTGGACTTGATGCTGCATCAAGAGTCAGCCACCATTTGACATAGCAGTTGTAACAAGCCAAAAATTTATTCTCAAAAAGAATTGGCCTCAATCTGGGCATAGCACCTCAGAATACATACTAAAGAGTTGTTGTGGTCATTTTTTTTAATATGTAAAATTTACAGTGGAGTATTTAATTTGAATATATATCTCATTGAATATCTGTATAGGAATTGTTTTATTTCAACTGAGAAACAGTTTAACTTGTTTGAATGTTTTAAAACTGAAATTATATTTCCTTTCTTTTATTAGTATAGAAATTTGATAAGCAAATTGTGTGTTCTTATAGTTAATACCTGAACTATTATAGTTTACAGTTTAATGGATTTACCTCACTTTTGGTATTTTCCTTTTTGCTCGATATTTATTTTACCAGGATTTGCCACAGATATAGTTATTTAATTGTAACCTTAATAAAACTACACATTAAAACCTTATGCAACAAATTGGGGCATAGAAACCTCAAAAACAAATGAATAAATACAACCTTGCACCACTAACAGGTTAATGATTTTGTGCCTTGTAAAACTTTAGAGATTCAACTGGGGGCGGTGGCTCATATCTGTAATCCCAGGTGGATCACGAGGTCAGGAGTTCCAGACCAGCCTGACCAACATGGTGAAAACCCATCTCTATTAAAAATACAAAAATTAGCCGGGCGTGATGGCACGTGCCTGTAATCCCAGCTACTCAGGAGGCTGAGGCAGGAGAATCCCTTGAACCCAGGAGGCAGAGGTTGTAATGAGCCGAGATCGTGCCACTGCACTCCAGCTTGGGTGACAGAGCGAGACTCTGTCTCAAAAAAAAGCAAAAAACTAAAAACAAAACTTTAGAGACTCAATGCATGATTATCATTCCCAAAGGCCTAATTTCTGTCATTACAAATTTGTGTAAATATGTTTTAGTTCAAATTATTATGGATATATAATAGTTGTACATATTTATGGGGTACCTGTGATATTTTGATACAAGCATACAATGTGTAATGATCTAATCAGAGCAATTGGAATATCCATCACTTCAAGCATTTATTATTTCTTTGTGTTAGGAACATTCCAATGCCACTCTTCAAGCTATTTTGAAATACACAATAAATTATTGTTAACTGTAGTCCCCACATTGTGCTATAAAACACTATATTTTATTCATTCTATATAACAGTATCTTTATCCACATTAGCCACCTCCCTCTTTATTTCCCCTCCCCATTACCTTTTCCGGCCCCTGCCATCATTCTGATATCTCCAGGAGTTTAATTTTTTCGAAGACCTAATTTCGAATGCTTAGCCTAAGCCATCATCATCACTCACCTAGATGACTGCAGTAGTTTCCAAATTGATCTCTCTGCTGCAACTCATGTCTCCTACTCATACTTTCTCCACAAAGCATCCAATGAACTTTTTGAAAAATTAAAATTAATTTGTCACCATCCTTTATATACTTAAAATACCTTCATGATGTTGCAATGTATTTAAAATAAAATCTCAAGTTTCTTATCCTGCCGTAAACGATTCTTCATCAACTTACCTGTGAACACTCACAACCTACTAATTTACATTGACCTACACCTCAGACATTTTAGGTGTATATTTTCAGCCTGAAATTACCTCATTCTATCCCCTCCGTCCCAAAATATACTTAGCAATCTGGTGTCATCTAAAATGATTTCTTGTGAGAAATAACACTCCGGTTCATTCATTCTCAACTATGGCTCCTGGGCTTTTCTCTTCCACAACCCTACTTTTATTTCAGCTACAGCAGTTACCACAACTTACAGTTATTTGTTGAATGTATTTTTGTTTGTTTATTGGATGTATTTTTCTATACTGTAAATTCTCTGAAGGAAGGAAGAATGTCCAATTGTTTATGACTATTTATTTAGCACCTATTAGATACCACTTTGCATTTGTAATTAAAGCACAACCTTGGGCACTTTCAAATACATTTTCTTAAAACCTATACTACAAATACTTTTTATTATTTATCCCTACATTTCACCATTAATTTAAAACTCGTCCCTATTTACACAATTATTTACTTGCAATTAAAATTAAGCATGTGGAGGTGATAGCAACATTCAGGGGAATCCATTTAAAACTACGAGTTTCACTGTGAAATCAAAGCCCTTTCACGATGCAGAATTTTTGAGTCAATGGGACCTAAAACACGTACTTTGTATTCAGAGGAGCTTGAGTATTTGTTTTGAAATATAGTATCTGGTGCATAATTTTTATGTTGCAGTTATATTTGTGATAGCATGTAGATAGAATGGAGGTAAGTATGGTGTGATAGAAAATAGATCTTATAATCAGTACTAGAAGAGATATTTCTAGTCATTGCATTTACTAAATTGTCAATTATCAGATGAGCTATTGATGATACCTTGCTTACCCCGACATATAATCCTGCATTTTAATTTAATGGCAAAATGTTTTGCTGATCACATCAAGACATATTTTCCCTACTTCTTACTTTCATGTGTTTATACACTGCCATTAAGCCTCCTTTATTTTGCAATATTGCTTTTTAAGAATAACTGAATTTCCAAATCTCTCCAATTTCTACCCTCTCAGTTGTACACTTGTTGCATATGTCATAACCACTTTTTCATGCTTACTTGATTATGCTGGTGTTTTAAGCACAACACCTGCTAAGGGGTTATCTACTTTTGAAAAGATCCAATTGTCTTTAGAGCAAAGTGAAATATAGGCACGGAGGCCCAATTATTATTAACTGTTAGGATAATTGTAATTATAAGTAGAGTATTTCATTATATTACATCTGTTGATGTTTTAAATGAATTGCTGTAATGTGCTATATTAATAAGCAGCAAGGAAGTGCTGACTTGGCACACTTTTGGATGGCATTTTTGACAACAAAAGAGGTTATGAAAATGAATTTGCCATGGGAGCCCTACCGAGTTAGTTACTATGATTCGCAAGTTTATTATGGCAATAAAGCAACATGAGACAGTAATACTAGGGACTCAGATATTCAAGGAGTGTGCAGTATTGCTCCCAACACATTGTGAAGAAGAACTAAGAAGTGCTGGGAATTGTATACAATCTAGTAGCAGCTGTCTCACTACTGAAAAACATCAGAAGCTCCTCTTCACCTTGCTGCTTCTCTGCTTGGTTCTTCCATTTGCAGTTTTCCCGAGAATATATGAATTGTTTCAGTAACACAGAAAAATTATTCTCATTGTGGCCTCAAGGTTGCAGGCTCACTTCTTTAATAGGAGGACACAGAGAAATGGTGCAGATTTAATCTTCAAACACAATGGGGGTTGTAATTTTTCTCTTCCCTGTGTGATTTCTACGTGAAGTGACAGGGTTCAAACAAGCAGATGAAACAGCAGTGATGAAGGTCAATGGATATTGAAGGAAACCAACTTTTGAAATGTATAAATCTGGATTATCTCTCCAGCATATACAAACAAATCAGCATGTGTTTTGTACTGAAGCATAAATGGCAAATCTCTGCCAAATACAATGTCTGTTTGAAAACTCTTGTTTAAAACCTCCTTCATTACCATTGACATTGTCTTGTTGACTATTTATAGGACATTTGTAATAAAGTAATTTAATACACTTGCTTTGTTTCATCTATATTTTATGATTAGACAATTTTAAAAAGTTATGGTCAAATAAATTAAATTCATTCAAGCCCTATACAACTTTTCTTGGGACATGCAAATCAAGTATACTCATTTCTATAGGTGGAATTATATGCTTTTTTTTGCTGTGTAACAAATTATTATGAATTTAGTAGCTCAAAAAACACCTCATTAGGCTACGCGCGGTAGCTCATGCCTGTAATCCAGTTTGGGATGCCTAGGCCAGTAGATAACTTGAGGTCAGGAGTTCGAGACCAGCCTGGCCAACATGGTAAAACCTCATCTCTACTAAAAATACAAAAAACAGTCAGCTGGGTGTGATAGTGAGCACCTGTGATCCCAGCTATTCGGGAGGCTGAAGCAGAAGAATCGCTTGAACCCAGGAGGCAGAGGTTGCAGTGAGCTGAGATCGTGCCACCGCACACCAGCCTGGGCAAAGAGAATCTGTCTCAAACAAAACAAAACAATACAAACAATTTTTAAAAAATCTCATTATCCTACAAGTCTGTGGATTAGAAGTCTGGATACAATGTGGTTAGGTTCTGTACTCAGTGTCTCAAAAGGGGTATCATTGAAGATGTTGGCGAGGCTGTGTTCTTGTTTTGATCATCTAGGGAAGAATATTTCCGGACTCATTCAGATGGTTGACTAATTTCAGTTCCTTGCACTAATAGCACAAATGTCCCTATTTCCTTGCTGGCTGTCCATTGCGCATCACTTTTAGCTTCTGGAAACTGTTTTTACTTTTTGCCACGTGGTGTCTATTATCTTCAAAGCCAGCAACAGAGAACTTCCCTTCTGTGGGTTTCCTTTCACACTTCAAATCTTCCTGACTTTCCCTGTATCTAACATCTAGGCCTAGATTCAAAAGGTCATATGGCTCACCCATATAATCTTTCTATTGCAAAGTGAACTGAGTTGGGACCTTAATTACATCTGTAAAATGCCTTTACAGTAGTACTTACATTAGTGTTTTGTTGGATCACTAGAAGAAGGTATGCGTATACTAGAAGTTAGAATATTAGAATATTAGAGACCACCATTCAGTTCTGCCTATCACTTAGTCATTATTGCAAACAAATGCTCAAACTATCAAAAAATGCTGGAGAACCTGATAGAATTATATTGCTGCATAGTGACTTTAGGTAGTATTTTCAGAGTGTAGCACCAAAAATCAACATCATAACTTTGTGGAACATATTTTTGACTGATTTATTACACAAAAAATAGTAATTTACCATTTTTATTAAATGTTCAGTTCATCGTTGATTTATGAAATAGATATTTATTGCACCCTGAATATGCTCAACAGCTGACCATATAAAGAGTATGTATAGATTCCTGCTCTCAGAGAACTTATAGATAGTCTGTGTCAGACACTTTGTTAGAAACAAAAGATGCAGTTACAGATAAGAAAGACTTGTACTTGAGCTGCTTAAAGTCCTATTGTGAAAGAGACATAAAAAGAATAACCACAGAAATAAGTATTTAATTACAAATGAGTGATATAAAAGCAAGAAAACAGGGTTCATTAAGCCATGTGTCAGGAATACAACCTAGAAAGGAGAAAAGATTTCCCTGAGAAAGTCACATTTAAACTGCCATTTGAAGACCAAGGAATTATGACTAGAGACAAGAAGAAAGAACACAGAGTGATTATGGAGAATCTTAGCTTTTTGTTAACTCATGAAAAATATTAATAGCTTTTTAAAAATGTTATACCATATAAAATGGACACAGAAATTTTTCTATTTAGTAAAATCTGCAATCTTGTTTACAATTAAATGTGTAACTTCATGAACTAATCATGAGAATAATTTTTCAGACAACTATTATACTTTTGCCTTGTGGCATATGAAAAATATGCCTTCTTCCCTAAGTGAAATATGTTTAAAATTTTATTTCTCTCTCTCTCTCTCACACACACACACACACACACACACACACACAAACACACACACACACAGAGCTTGATAAGCGTTTGGCAAAGTTATAAATCATTTACAAATAATAACTCATTTAATCCTTGTAATAATCCATTAGGCTGCTACAATATTTATCTGCATTTTACAGATGAGGAAACTTGAAGTGCAGGGAAGTTAAATATAAAGATCACAGAGCAATCAAAGAGTGAGAGTGAGACAGAATTTGAACCCAGATTACTTGGCTCCAGGGTTTGTGGCATTGTCTATTATGCTATACTGCCCATAGCAAAACATGGGCAACACCTAGGACCCAGACCAGAATATACTGCACTGTACACAATCACTGTTACCTCTCTTTTAAAACACTGACCTTTTTTGGGTCGTTGCACCCTGTCTTTTTTGCATCCATAATAATGACTGATCAGCTTTGGAAATAAATCATACCTGAAAAGACTTTACTTTCTTCATAACCACCTTTTATCAAGCTGGTACATAGTTTTTAGAACATTCTCAGAAGCTGAAAAAGCACATTTTTTTCGAATACTTGTATATGTTTGGTAAATATTTCATGTTAGTAAATATTTTATTTCTAATATGGATAAAAATACATATCTAAAATATATGTGAACATATAATAAAGTTGCTTGAAATTATTGCACAAGTATTATATTGAATTTGTGTTTTTTAAAACATTTTAAGTATACAAAAAATATGAAAACAAGTCATAATTTATAGAACCAAATGTAGCCATCAGTTTCTTAATATAATTCCCCCCCATATTAATCCTGTTGTGATTTCCATAGGTCATTTCCCACAGCAACATATGAATTTGATAATTTTTTATAACACTTTCTTTTCCTTTCTGCATTATGGAAATTAGACAAGAAAAAGCAATTAAAGGTGTACAAATTGGAAATAAGCATTTTGTCTTTTGCAGACAAAATATTCATGTCTATAAATAATCCTAAAACATCTACTAAAATACACTAGACTACCATGTGAATTTAGAAAAGTTGAATAATTCTAATTGAAAGTAATAAAAGTTAATTTCAACTACATGCTAGGAACAAACAAATGAAAAATAAAATTAAACATATGGTTTACAATAAGATCAAAACATAAAATACTTGGTGGTAAATTTAAGATTCTATGTACAATATTTTATAGGGAAAACTAAAAATATATATATTTCTAAAAGAAATTAGAGGAGTTGTAAAAAGAGAGAGAATGAGTTAGTCAGCGTTCTGTAGAGAAACAGAACCAATAAAAGGTACTTAAATAAAGAGAGAGACTGTTTTTAAGAAAATGGCTCCCACAGTTGTGGGGGGTGCCATATCAAAAATCTCTAGAGTAGGCAAGTTCTCTGCAAGTCCTGAGAGGAGTTGATGTTGCTGTGGAGTCTGAAAGCAGTACTGAGTTCTTCCTTTTCAGGGAGCCTCCATCTTCACTCTTAAGGCCTCCAACTGATTAGATAAGATGCACACACATTATGGAAGTTAGTCTACTTTACTCAAAGTCTTTTATATTAATATTAACTTTAGAGAGACATCTGCAGTGGTGTTTGACTAATGATCAGTCTAGCCAAGTTGACTCATAAAATTAACCATCACAGAAAGACATATACCATGTTCATAAAATGGGACACTCAATATTTCTGAAATGATATCCTTAAATTAATCTATAAATTTTATGCAATCTTAGTAAAAATGCCTGTGGGCTTTTTTTTTTTTTTTGGTGGAAATTCACAAGCTGCTATTTAAATCTATAAGTATTTGAAAATGAACTAGTACAACAAGCATAATTTCGAATGCGAAGAACAATTAGAGAATTTAAACATCCTAGTTTTAAGATTTACTCCAAAGTTAAAATAAACAGATAATTGTGGTATTAATAATAAGATGGACACACAGAGATTACAGAAATACACTCCTATGTATCTGATGAATTGACTTTTGAAAAGGTGCTAAGGAATGAAATAAGAAAACAACACTCAATTTAAGAAATAATTTTGAAACATATGATTTAACTTTAGACATACATGTGTATTTTTATTTTTATTATTATCTATTTATTTTGAGATAGACTCTCGCTTTCTCACCCAATCTGGAGTGAAATGGTGCAATCTTGGCTCACTGAAACCTCTGCCTCCTGGGTTCAAGCGATTCCCTTGCTTTAGCCTCCTAAGTAGATGGGATTACAGGTGCATGCCACCATGCCTGGCTAATTTTTGTAATTTTTAGTAGTGATAGCGTTTCAACATGTTGACCAGGCTAGTCTCGAACTCCTGACCTCAGGTGATCCACTTGCGTTGGCCTCCTAAAGTGCTGGGATTACAGGCCTGAGCCACTCCACCCAGACTGTATTTCTATATCTCACAAAATATACAAAATTTTAAGTCCAAACAGATTATTAACCTAGATGTCAAAGTTAAAGCTATAGAACTTCTAGAAAAGAACACAGAAAAAAACTCTGTAAACTTGTCGTGGCAAAAATGTCTTCAAGAGGACACAAAAGGCACCAGATTTAAAGGAAGATAATTGATAAGTGAACGTCAAAGTTAAAATATTTTGCCGTTCAAAATTTGCAATTTTATTAATAAGATGAAAATGCAAACATAGATGGGCTGAGAATATTTGCAATTTTTATGTCTCATAATGACATATCTTAAAAAATTAAAAAACTTACAACCCACTACTAAGAAGATAATTTTTAAAAGTGCAAAATGCATTAAAACAAACATCATAAAAGAAGCTCATCACAAGATGCTGAGCATTATTAGGCATCAAGGAAATGTAAATTATTACTATAATGTGATATCTCTACAATTTGACTGCAATAGCTAAAATTAGACTGAGAAAATAAGTGTTAGTGAAGATGTGATATAATTAGACCTCTGATACATTGATGGCCGGAGTACAACGTGGCAGAAAAAGTTTGGACAATTATTAGGCAGTTTCCTACAGAGATTAACATAACTACCATATGACCCAGCAATCCCACTCTAGGTATTCATCTGAGAAACGTAAAAACATATTTTCTTACAAAAACATGAGAATGATGCTTTAGAACAGCTTTATTTGTGACAGCCAAAAACTAGAAAACTCTAAAATGGCTATCAAAAAGTGAATTCATAAACTTGGGTTGTATTTATAGAAAGGGAAAGTAATCACCAAGTTAAAAATGAATGACTGATATACAAACACTGTGGGTAAATCTGAAAACCTTTAAAGTGATAATGAAAGACCAGACACCAAAGTCTTTATTCTACATAATTTCATTTATGTGAAATTCCAGGACAGACAAAGTGTAGTAATAGGCGAGAGGTTTGACAGAGAAGGGATGAAGAAATAAAAAATATATTTATTTATTTATTTATTTATTTATTTCTTCTAAGAAAAAAACTGACACTCTTGTGCAGAACATGCACGTTTGTTGCATAAGTATATGTGTGCATGGTGGTTTGCTGCGCCTATTGACCCATCCTTTGAGTTCCCTCCCACCCCTACAATAGGCTCTGGTGTGTGTTGTTTCCCTCTCTGTGTCCATGTGATCTCAGTGTTCAACTCTCACTTATTAGTGAGAACATGCGGTGTTTGGTTTTCTGTTCCTGTATTAGTTTGCTGAGGATGATATTTTCTAGCTTCATCCATGTTGCTGCAAAGGACATGATCTTCCTTTTAATGGCTGCAAAGTATTCCATGGTGTATATGTACCACATTTTCTTTATCCAGTCTATCACTGATGGGCATTTGGGTAGATTCCATGCCCTTGGTATTGTAAATAGTGCTGCAATAAACATATGTGTGCATATGTCTTTGTAGTAGAATGATTTGTATTCCTTTGAGTATATACCCAGTAATGGGATTGCTGGGTCAAATGGTATTTCTGGTTCTAGATCCCTGAGGAATCAC
>NW_012101820.1:124102-129368 GCF_000951045.1 Mandrillus leucophaeus
ATCATAAAAGAAGCTCATCACAAGATGCTGAGCATTATTAGGCATCAAGGAAATGTTAATTATTACTATAATGTGATATCACTACAATTTCACTGCAATAGCTAAAATTAGACTGAGAAAATAAGTGTTAGTGAAGATGTGATATAATTAGACCTCTGATACATTGATGGCCAGAGTACAACATGGCAGAAAAATTTTGGACAATTATTAGGCAGTTTCATACAGAGATTAACATAACTACCATATGACCCAGAAATCCCACTCTAGGTATTCATCTGAGAAACGTAAAACATATTTTCTTACAAAAACATGAGAATGATGCTTTAGAACAGTTTTATTTGTAACAGCCAAAAACTAGAAAACTCTAAAATGGCTATCAAAAAGTGAATTCATAAACTTGTGTTGTATTTATAGAAAGGGAAAGTAATCACCAAGTTAAAAATGAATGACTGATATACAAACACTGTGGGTAAATCTGAAAACCTTTAAGGTGATAATGAAAGACCAGACACCAAAGTCTTTATTCTATATAATTTCATTTATGTGAAATTCCAGGACAGACAAAGTGTAGTAATAGGCGAGAGGTTTGACAGAGAAGGGATGAAGAAATAAAAAAATTATTTATTTATTTATTTATTTATTTATTTATTTCTTCTAAGAAAAAAACTGACACTCTTGTGCAGAACATGCAGGTTTGTTGCATAAGTATATGTGTGCATGGTGGTTTGCTGCACCTATTGACCCATCCTTTGAGTTCCCTCCCACCCCTACAATAGGCTCTGGTGTGTGGTGTTTCCCTCTCTGTGTCCATGTGATCTCAGTGTTCAACTCTCACTTATTAGTGAGAACATGCGGTGTTTGGTTTTCTGTTCCTGTGTTAGTTTGCTGAGGATGATGTTTTCTAGCTTCGTCCATGTTGCTGCAAAGGACGTGATCTTCCTTTTGATGACTGCAAAGTATTCCATGGTGTATATGTACCACATTTTCTTTATCCAGTCTATCACTGATGGGCGTTTGGGTAGATTCCATGCCCTTGGTATTGTAAATAGTGCTGCAATAAACATATGTTTGCATGTGTCTTTGTAGTAGAATGATTTGTATTCCTTTGAGTATATACCCAGTAATGGGATTGCTGGGTCAAATGGTATTTCTGGTTCTAGATCCTTGAGGAATTGCCAAACTGTCTTCCACAATGGTTGAACAAATTGACAATCCTCCAACAATGTAAAAACATTCCTATTTCTCCACAGCCTCACCAGCATCTATTGTTTCCTGACATTTTAATAATCACCATTTGACTGATGTGAGATGACATCTCATTGTGGTTTTGATGTGCATTTTCTGATGATCAGTGATGTTGAACTTTTTTTCATACATTTGTTGGCTATAAAAATGTCTTCTTTTGAGAAGTATCTGTTCATTTCCTTTGCCCACTTTTTGATGGGGTTGTTTTTTTCTTGTAAATATGTTTAAGTTCCTCGTAAATTTTGGATATTAGACCTGAATGCAAACATTTGTATTTGTTGACTGGAATTGTAGTTAACATGGATGAATACATTTTCCCAAACTTCTCAAACTTACACTTAAAATGGATGGGTTTTATTTGATATAAATTATACCTAAGTTGACTTAAAAAAATCTTGCTTTATGGAACACTTTTGGTCATATTTTGTTATAACAGTTTCATGAAATTTATTTGTCCCCACTTTCTTTTATGGCATGATGTGCTTGTTTTTAGATTCATTTCACACCCCACCACCATCCCTCATTATTGAAAAGTTAAGTCACATATGGTAGAACTTATCAGCTTATAAACATACTGGGATAATTTGGTAAAATGTTTGGATTATATTCCATTACTAGATGTTAATAATCATTTGTTAATTCAACAATATTATCAATGATAACAGATATTAGAATGTGAATGATGACAGAGACTAGAACATGAGAAGTCATTTGAAATAAAGGGTAATTCATAAATAATGAAAAAATTGGATAATCCACCAAATTCTACCTGTCACTTGGGTATAGATTTTTAAATATCATGAACTTACTACAGATATTTTGTGCCATCTGAGAGATAACACTTTTGATAAATAAGCATGAATAAGCTTATTTGAGAAATAATAATCATAAATAATGGGCACACTTGGGCATAGATTTTTAAATATCAAAAATTAAATTTAAGAGCCAGGCACAGTTCATGCCTGTAATCCCAGAGCTTTGGAAGATGAGGCGGGTGGATTATTTGAGGCCAGGAGTTGGAGACCAGCCTGGCCACCATGGTGAAACCTCATCTGTATTAAAAATTAGCAGGCTATGGTGACTCATGTCTGTCATTCTAGCTACTTGGAAGGCTGTGGCATGAGAATTGCTGGAATCTGGGAGGCAGAGGTTGCAGTGAGTCAAGATCACGCCACTGCACTCCAGCCTGGGTGACAGAGTGAGACTGTGTCTAAAATAATTAATTAATTAAATTTAAAATATGATATTATGTAATCTTTAATATTAGGATGAGACAAAATACTAAATTTCATTGCTGCCAAAACTGTTAACTGATTATTTCTCAAATACATGGAAATCAGTTTCTGAAGAATTAGTCACCTCCCTTCACAGCTACTATAATACAACAATACAAGATGATTTAGGTGGTGTGTAAACATACATTTAAAAGTTCATAAGTGCATTTTGATACATATTCTATTTACCTCAATATATATTAAGGTATAACTGTATATCAAAACTCTAACTTTGGAGGGTCCTTCCCAAGATGGCCAAATAGGAACAGCTCTGGTCTGCAGCTCCCAGTGTGACTGATGCAGAAGATGGGTGATTTCTGCATTTCCAACTGAGGTACCTGGTTCATCTCAATGTGACTGGTTGGAGAGTGGGTGCAACCCTTGGAGGGTGAGCCGAAGCAGGGAGGGGCATCGCCTCACCTGGGAAGCGCAAGCAGTCAGGGGATTCCCTTTCCTAGCCAAGGGAAGCCGTGACAGGTTGTATCTGGAAAATTGGGACATTGCCACCCAAATACTGCACTTTTCCAATGGTCTTAGCAAACGGCACACCAGGAGATTATATCCTGCACCTGGCTCAGTGAGTCCCACACCCATGTAGCCTTGCTCACTGCTAGCACAGCAGTCTGAGATGGAACTGCTAGGCAGCAGCCTGGCTTGGGGAAGGGCGCCTGCCATTGCTGAGGCATGAGTAGGTAAACAAAGAGGCCTGGAAGCTTGAACTGGGTGGAGCCCATTGCAACTCAATGAGGCCTGCCTGCCTGCCTCTGTAGATTGCATCTCTGGCAGCAGGGCATAGGTGAATAAAAGGCAGCAGAAACTTCTGCAGACTTAAACATTCATGTCTGACAGCTTTGAAGAGAGTAGTGGTTCTCCCAGCATGGTGTTTGAACTCTGAGAACAGACAAATTGCCTCCTCAAGTGGGTTCCTGACCCTCATGTAGCCTAACTCTGAGACACCTCCCAGTAGGGGCCAACTGACACCTCATACAGCTGGGTGCCCCTCTGAGACAAAGCTTCCAGTGGAAGGATCAGGTAGCAATACTTGCTGTTCTACAATATTGGCTGTTCTGCAGCCTCTGCTGGTGATACCCAGGCAAACAGGGTCTGAAGTGGACCTCCAGCAAACTCCAACAGACCTGCAGCTGAGGGAACTGACTGTTAGAAGGAAAACTAACAAACAGAAAGGAATAGCATCAACATCAACAAAAAGGACATCCACACCAAAACTCCGTCTGTAGGTCACCATCATCAAAGACCAAAGGTAGATAAAACCACAATGATGGGGAGAAACCAGAGCAGAAAATCTGAAAATTCTAAAAACCAGAGCACCTCTTTTCCTCCAAAGAATTGCAGCTCCTTGCCAGCAACAGAACAAAGCTGGATGGAGAATGACTTTGATGAGTTGACAGAAGCAGGCTTCAGAAGGTCACTAATAACAAACCTCCTAGCTAAAGAAGGATGTTCGAACCCATTGCAAGGAAGCTAAAAACTTTGAAAAAAGATTAGATGAATGACTAACTAGAATAAACAGTGTAGAGAAGACCTTAAATGACCTGATGAAGCTGAAAACCATGACAGAAGAACAACGTGACACATGCACAAGCTTCAGTAGACAATTTGATCAAGTGGAAGAAAGGGTATCAGTGCAAGAAGAGAAGTTTAGAGAAAAAAAGACTAAACAGAAATGAACAAAGCCTCCAAGAAATATGGGAGTATGTGAAAAGACCAAATCTATGTTTGATTGGTGTACCTGAAAGTGATGGGGAGAACGGAAGAAAGCTATAAAACACTCTTCAGGATATTATCCAGGAGAACTTCCCCAACCTAGCAAGGCAGGCCAACATTCAATTTCAGGAAATACAGGGAACACTATAAAGATACTCCTCAAGAAGAGCAACCCAAAGACACATAATTGTCAGATTCACCAAGGTTGAAATGAAGGAAAAAATGTTAAGGGCAGCCAGAGAGAAAGGTCGGGTTACCCACAAAGGGAAGCCCATCAGACTAATAGTGAATCTCTTGGCAGAAACTCTACAAGCCATAAGAGAGAGGGGGCCAATATTCAACATTCTCAAAGAAAAGAATTTTCAACCCAGAATTTCATATCCAACCAAACTAAGCTTCAAAAGTGAAGGAAAAATAAAATTCTTTAGAGACAAGCAAATGCTGAGAGATTTTGTCACCACCAGACCTGCCTTACAAGAGCTCCTGAAGGAAGCACTAAACATGGAAAGGAACAGACGGTACCAGCTACTGCAAAAACATGCCAACTTGTAAAGACCATTGATGCTAGAAAGAAATTGCATCAACTAACGGGCGAAACAACTAGCTAACATCATAATGACAGGATCAAATTCACATATAACAATATTAACCTTAAAAGTAAATGAGCTAAATGCCCCAATTAAAAGACAAAGACTGGCAAATAGGATAAAGAGTTAAGACCCATCAGTGCGCTGTATTCAGGAGACCCATTTGACGTGCAGAGACATACATAGGCTCAAAAAAAAAGGGATGGAGGAATATCTACCAAGCAAATGGAAAACAAACAAGCAAACAAACAAAAAAGCAGGGGTTGCAATCATAGTCTTTGATGAAACAGACTTTAAACCAACAAAGATCAAAAGAGACAAAGAAGGCCACTACATAATAGTAAAGCGATCAATTCAACAAGAAGAGCTAACTATCCTGAATATATATGCATCCAATACAGGAGCAGCCAGATTCATAAAGCAAGTCCTTAGAGA
>NW_012101821.1:0-1336 GCF_000951045.1 Mandrillus leucophaeus
GATGGGTGCAGCACACCAACATGGCACAAGTATACATATGTAACAAACCTGCAAGTTATGCACATGTACCCTACAACTTAAAGTATAATAATAAATAAATTAAAAAAAAAAAGTGTAAAAAAAAAAAAAGAATGCTCTTCCTTTTATTTGCATAATATTTTTAAGATGTTAACTGTAAACCAACAAAGGTCAAAAGACACAAAGAAGGCCATTACATAATGGTAAAGGGATCAATTCAACAAGAAGAGCTAACTATACTAAATACAAATGCACCCAATACTGGAGCAACCAGATTCATAAAGCAAGTCCTTAGAGACCTACAAAGAGACTTAGACTCCCACACAATAATAATTGGAGACTTTAACATCCCACTTTCAACATTAGACAGATCAACGAGACAGAAAGTTAACACGGATATCCAGGAATTGAACTCAGCTCTGCAGCAAGTGGACATAATAGACATCTACAGAACTCTCCACCCCAAATCAACAAAATATACATTCTTCTCAGCACCACATCGTACTTATTTCAAAATTGACCACATAGTTGAAAGTAAAGTACTCCTCAGCAATAGTGAAAGAACAGAAATTATAACAAACTGTCTGGCAGATCACAGTGCAATCAAATTAGAACTCAGGATTAAGAAATTCACTCGAAACTGCTCAACTATCTGGAAACTGAGCAACCAGCTCCTGATTGACTACTGGGTGCATAACGAAATGAAGGCAGAAATAAAGATGTTCTTTGAAACCAATGAGAACAAAGACACAATGTATCAGAATCTCTGGGACACATTTAAAGCAGTGTGTAGAGGGAAATTTATAGCACTAAATGCCCACAAGAGAAAGCAGGAAAGATCTAAAATAGACACCCTAACATCACAATTAAAAGAACTAGAGAAGCAAGAGCAAACACATTCAAAAGCTAGCAGAAGGCAAGAAATAACTAAGATCAGAGTAGAACGGAATGAGATAGAGACACAAAACACCCTTCAAAAAATCAATGAATCCAGGAGCTGTTTTTTTGAAAAGATCAACAAAATTGATAGACCACTAGCAAGACTAATAAAGAAGAAAAGAGAGAAGAATCAAATAGATGCAATAAAAATGATAAAGGGGATATTGCCACCGATCCCACAGAAATACAAACTACCATCAGAGAATACTATAAACACCTCTATGCAAATAAATAGAAAATCTAGAAGAAATGGATAAATTCATGGACACAAACACCCTCCCAACACTAAACCAGGAAGAAGTTGAATTCCTGAATAGATCAATAACAGGCTCTGAAATTGAGGCAACAATTAATACCCTACCAACCAAAAAAAATCCAG
>NW_012101821.1:1781-43007 GCF_000951045.1 Mandrillus leucophaeus
GCAGCACACCAACATGGCACAAGTATACATATGTAACAAACCTGCACGTTATGCACATGTACCCTAGAACTTAAAGTATAATAATAATAAAAAATTTAAAAATTTAAAAATTTTAAAAAAAGAGAGAATTTTAGACCAATATCCCTGATGAACATCGATGCAAAAATCCTCAATAAAATACTGGCATACTGAATCCAGCAGCACATCAAAGAGCTTATCCACCATGATCAAGTGGGCTTCATCCCTGGGATGCAAGGTTGGTTCAATGTACACAGATCAATAAACTTAATCCAGCATATAAACAGAACCAAAGACAAAAACCATACGATATCTCAATAGCTGCAGAAAAGGCCTTTGACAAAATTCAACAGCCCTTCATGATAAAAACTCTTAATAAGTTAGGTATTGATGGGATGTATCTCAAAATAATAAGAGCTATTTATGACAAACCCACAACCAATATCATACTGAATGGGCAGAAACTGGAAGCATTTTCTTTGAAAACTAGCACAAGACAAGGATGCCCTCTCTCACCACTCCTATTCAACATAGTGTTGGAAGTTCTGGCCAGGGCAATCAGGCAGGAGAAAGAAATAAAGGGTATTCAAGGATGCCCTCTCTCACCACTCCTATTCAACATAGTGTTGGAAGTTCTGGCCAGGGCAATCAGGCAGAAGAAAGAAATAAAGGATATTGAATTAGGAAAAGAGGAAGTCACATTATCCCTGTTTGCAGATGACATGATTGTATATTAAGAAAACCTCATCGTCTCAACCCAGAATCTCCCTTAGCTGATGAACAATTTCGGCAAAGTCTCAGGATACAAAATCAATGTGCAAAAATCACAAGCATTCCTATACACCAATAACAGACAGAGAGCCAAATCATGAGTGAACTCCCATTCACAATTGCTTGAAAGAGAATAAAATACCTAAGAATCCAACTTACAAGGGATGGGAAGGACCTCTTCAAGGAGAACTACACACCACTGCTCAACGAAATAAAAGAGGACACAAATAAATGGAAGAACATTCCATGCTTATGGATAGGAATAACCAACATCATGAAAATGGTCATACTGCTCAAGGTAATTTATAGATTCAATGCCATCCCCATCAAGCTACCAATGACTTTCTTCACAGAATTGGAAAAAAACTTCTTTAAAGTTTATATGGAACCAAAAAAGAGCGCACATTTCCAAGACAATCCTAAGCCCAAAGAACAAAGCTGGAGGCATCACCCTACCTGACTTCAAACTACACTACAAGGCTACAGTAACCAAAACTGCATGGTACTGGTACCAAAAGAGCAATATAGATCAATGGAACAGAACAGAGCCCTCAGAAATAATACTACACATCTACAACCATCTGATCTTTGACATACCTGACAAAAACAAGCAGTGGGGAAAGCATTCCCTATTTAATACATGGTGCTGGGAAAACTGGCTAGCCATAAGTAGAAAGCTGAAACTGGATCCCTACCTTACACCTTATACAAAAATTAATTCAAGATGAATTAAAGACTTAAATGTTCACCCTAAAACTTTAAAAACCCTAGAAGAAAACTTAGGCAATACCATTCAGTACATCAGCACGGGCAAGGACTTCATGACTAAAATACCGAAAGCAATGGCAACAAAAGCCAAAATTGAAAAATGGGATCTAATTAAACTAAAGAGCTTCTGCACAGCCAAAGAATCTACCGTCAGAGTGAACAGGCAACCTACAGAATAGCGGAAAATTTTTGCAATCTACCCATCTGACAAAGGGCTAATATCCAGAATCTACAAGGAACTTAAACAAATTTACAAGACAAAAATCAAACAACCCCATCAAAAAGTGGGCAAAGGATATGAACAGACATTTCTCAAAAGAAGACATTTATGCATCAACAGACACATGAAAAAATGCTCATCATCACTGGCCATCAGAGAAATGCAAATCAAAACCACAATGAGATACCACCTCACACCAGTTAGAATGGTGATCATTAAAACGTCAGGAAATAACAGGTGCTGGAGAGGATGTGGAGAAACATGAAACTTTTACACTGTTGGTGGGACTGTAAACTAGTTCAACCATTGTGGATGACAGTGTGACAATTCCTCAAGGATCTAGAAATAGAAATACCATTTGAGCCAGCCATCCCATTACTCGGTATATACCCAAAGAATTATAAATCATGCTGCTATAAAGACACATGCACATGTATGTTTATTGTGGCCCTATTCACAATAGCAAAGACTTGGAACCAACCCAAATGTCCATCAATGATAGACTGGATTAAGAAAATGTGGCCCATATACAGCATGGAATACTATACAGCCATTAAAAGAAGGATGAGTTCATGTCCTTTGTAAGGACATGGATGAAGCTGGAGACTATCATTCTGAGCAAACTATCGCAAGGACAGAAAACCAAGGACCGCGTGTTCTCACTCACAGGTGGGAACTGAACAATTAGAACACCTGGACACAGGGTGGAGAACATCACACACCGTGACTGTCATGGGGTGGAGGGATGGGGGAGGGATAGAATTAGGAGATATACCTAATGTAAATGACAAGTTAATGGGTGCAGCACACCAACATGGCCCATGTATACATATGTAACAAACCTGCACGTTGTGCACATGTGCCCTAGAACTTAAAGTATAAACAAAAAAAGATGTTTCAATGTCAATTTGAGGGAGAGACGGGTACTAGAAGGGGAACAGATTAACACATATTTTAAAAATGAATCTATATACCTATTAATAATTATTTAATAAGGCACTTGAAAGATAAACTGTTTCAATATCATTACCAAAAAAATGAGTAAACAGAGAACAAGGCTTCATTATGTACTTATTTACACCTTAGGACTGTGTATGTGCACACACACACACGCGCATTTCCTTCCAAAGAGACGATACTAGAGAAGGGAATGTTCTAACTCTGAAAAGAGTGCATTTAAGTACATGAAGCTTCAGAGATTGTTAACATCACAGACTTGGTGATTTCTCACCTTTAGGAGGTAGCACTACTAACTACTACCCTGGCATCCCCAGCTTTGACCTAGGCATACACAGTTATTATTGGTATGAAAAGAAATTTGGTTTCTGAGTGGCTTCACTTGCAAGAAGGCATGGTGACAAATGCTGTGTGACTCACCATGTTCCATAGGTTATTTTACTTCTGAATGGGTGTGTTGGAAAATTACAGGTGATTTGGGAAAAAAAAAAGTCCAAAGAGAATGTGTTATTTCTCCTGGACCACTCCAATTTATTCAACTTCTGTTCAGCACAAAATCTCACTACAATTTTATAATATTCATTATTTCTTCATATGTCACAAAACTCCATTTCAATTATATAAAATAATCAAAGTATATATGTTAATGAAAGTACACATGTTCATAAAAAAGAAACAAGAAGTCAATAATATCAATCTACTGCAAATCAAACAAATTAACTCATGTTTTGATGGAGAACTTCATTTTATTTGTGATTAGTCTGTTGGAGATGTATTTAATAGCTGAAATCAAATTCAAATATTGTAAAAAATTCTCTCAATAAAGAATTACTAAGGGACACTGAGGTAAAAGCTAGAGTAAGGAAATGAGAGGGAAAGAGCTGTGAGCACCATCCCTGAGAATGTTAGTTACCTCAACATAAATGGAGTATGCCAAATAGAAAATTTAATTAAGACTTCTGTGTCTCCCACTAAAATTCATTTCTTCTTTATTCTTTAAGACAATGATCTCATTTTAAATTTTGTGTGTGTATGTGCTAGCTCTTTAGATGCAGTGATGGCTTACACTTGGTTTTCAGCCATTTTGCTGAGTAAACTTAGTAACAATCCTGGCTGGAGTAGGCAGAATAATGGCTCCGTGAAAATAGCAGTATCTTAATCCCAGATACCTGTTATGTTTCATGCAAAAATGACTTTGAGATGGGGAGATTAAGGTTAAGGACCTTGTATGGAGATTAAGGTTAAGAACTTTGTATTGTACCTTATCCAAGTAGGTACAATGTAATCACATGGGTCCTTAAAACTTGAAGAACACGCCCCATCTGAGGAGAACCACAGATGGCAGTGTGAGACAGACTCAACTGCCATTGGTGGCCCTAAGGATGTGGGAAGGGCGTTATGAGCTCAGGGGCAGCTTGCCACAGGAATCTGGAAAAGGAAAGGAAGCAGATTTCCCCTTATAGCTTTCACAAAGGAGTAGATCCCTACTGACACCTTGACTGTAGTTCATTGATACCTGTGTCAGACTTCTAACCTACAGAACTATAAAAAGTAAATATGTGTTATTTTAATCCACTAAAATTGTGGTAATTTGTTATGTCATCAGTAGAAACCTAATATAGTGGCTAACATTGTTTGAGTACTTACTATGTACGAGACATAATGCTTAGTCATTTATGTGCCTTATTTATTTCTTACAACCCTATTTTACATATGAGGAAATTGAGATTTAGAGAGGTTGGGTAATTTGCCCAAGACTACACAGAAAGAAGTGGTAGAGTAGCAATTTATATCCATAATGTCTGTTTCAGAGTCTGAGCTCTTAATTACTCTGCTATCTAGACTTTCAACTCTTTGCAAAGGAGTTATATGTAAATAGAGTATTTCCTGGAGACTTAATGTCTATTGAATTGAATTCTCTCTGATAATAATTCAAAAAAATTACAGTACAATATTGTTTTGTCCTAGGTTTGCCCTCATTCAGAGTAGATTTGAAAACATTTATTTTTTTCATTAAGTGAAAGAGTAATGGAAAACTGTCAGTTACTAAAAGATCAATGACCCATTGCAAGAAAAGATGGGTCTAGAAATTTGGAAGGATGTTTTCTCAGAGAAAACAACTAGAAATACTGAATTAAAATGTTTAAAAAATCTTCTTAAATATATATTTAAAAAGTGGAATCTATAGACTTAATTAGATTCCTGCTTCACTTTGAGCATTTTTTATGAAGATGGATGACCTTGTAAGAGCATGTGGGGTTCTGAAGACAGAATTCAAAGTCTCGGACTTACCTATCCCAATTTAATATCCCACATAGAGCTGGGACCCCAAATGCTATACCCTCAAGGTTGGGGAGGAGCAGAAGTAACACTGTACTTCCCAACTCCCTGGGCATTACAAGGAAAAGTTGCTATGGCATTTGGAAGAGTAGAAGGTGGAAAACAAAGCTCCACTAAGAAGTTGAAACTACAAGTCCAAGGTGACCCTGGCATAGATTTTTTTAAAAAATAATTTAATGGAAAAACTATGCTATTAGGTTGAGATGGCTGCAGTACCTTGGGTTTTTATTTAAACAAACTGAAGCCCAATGTAAACAGCAAAACAAAACTTAAGCTAACCCAATCAAGAACTGCCAGTTTTCCTTTAACTAGGGACTTTCTACCAAATCATACCGAAATAATGTAAACATTTATCTGTAGCCAATCAAATAACTACCTTTCTTCCATGTTCAGCCTATAAAAGTCCCTTGCTCCACTGCTAACACAGAACTCCCTAAACCTCTTTTGGTTTTGAGTGCTGCCTGATCCGTGAATTATTTGATGCTCAAATCAACTTTGTTAAATGTATTTTGTTCATCTCTGTAGTACTCTATTAGTGCATTTTCACACCGCTGTAAAGAACTGCCTGAGATAGGATAATTTATAAAGGAAAGAGGTTTAATTGACTCACAGTTCTGCATGGCTGAGGAGGCCTCAGGAAACTTACAATGATAGCAGAGGGGAAGCAAACATATCCTTTTTTACAAGGCGGCAGGAGAGAGAAGTGCAGAGTGAAAGGGGAAGAGCTCCTTATAAAACCATCAGATCTCATGAGAACTCACTCACCATCACAGAAACAGCATGGGGGAACTGCCCTTATAATCCAGGCACCTCCCACGAGGACCTTCCTCTAACACATGGAGATTACAATTCAGATTATAATTCAAGATGAGATTTGGGTGGGGACACAAAGCCAGCCCATATCATGTACCAAACTGGCAAATCAGGAACTTGGTTTAAATGGTCTGGAATTAGGGCCCTGGCAGAAACAATCACAAATTCTCCTTGGAGGAATTTAACATCTCAGCTTCTCCTGAAGTCTCCTTCATCTCAGTTAATGGTACTTCTATTATTCCAGTTGCTCAGACCAAATATCTTGGTGTCATCCTTGACAATTCTGTTTCTCAAACCTTATCCAGTCAGCAAACCCTATTCACCTTTAGAAAACTCATTATCTTTTCTCTGTTGTAATATTGCAGTAGTCCTCTAAATGATCTCCTTGCTTCAGCTTTTGTCTCCCTAGAAACATTTTCAATGCAGCCATCAGAGTGAGTCTGTTCAAATGTAAATTACATAATTCTTATGCTGCAAACAGTTTAAATAATTCTTACCTCATTCAAAGGAAAGCCAAAGTCTTTGTAATGACCTCCAGAGTCCAAGACTTCTGCTCCTTTGGCTCTTCTGCCCTCATTTCCTGCTACTCTCCTATGTGTTCAGTATAGCAGATGCTGTCAGTGCCCTGCCTGTTGCCACTCTTGCTTACCTTTTTAGTGCATGCAGGGCTAATTTCAAATGCCTAATGACTGACAAGAATTTTTATATATATATACACACACACATATATATATATGTATGTGTATATATGTATGTATATATGTATGTATATGAATTTATACATATATACACATGTGTAAGCTTCATAGTCTCTTTTTTACGCTGTGTCGCAGAGGTCTCTCTCCTTCGGATTAAGCTCCCTCACTCACAGTATTAGCTGGCTTGAAAACACACATTTTACTTACTCCTTTCTCTTCCATGCCTCACTTTGTATCTCCCTACCTTATCTCTTTACTCTCAAATGATCAACATAAACTTGAATGCTTATCTCAGATAAACATCTAATCAACTGACTATACTATTCCTTGCAGTTTCTTTAACACTTCAGGTATGTTCCAGCCTCAAGGCTGTTGTATTTGCTGTCCCTGCTCACATGTCTGGAGTGCTATTGCCCTAGAAATTACACAAGGCCATTTGCTTCATATCATTCAACAAAACCTTCCCTGGACATCCTGTTACCCATTCAAGCAACACTTTTCTTTTTTCCCTAAATTAATTATTTTATTCATTAACACACATCACAATTTAATTAAGAAATTAATTCTGTGTGTGTGTGTGTGTGTGTGTGTGCACATGTGAGAGAGATAGAATTTACTTGTTTATTGACTTTGCTCCCACAGGAATATAACTCTCTGAGCAATGGGATTTATGTTTGTTTGATTCACTACTGTATCCCAATAATTACCTGCCACATAGTTAGCACTAAAAAATATTTGTTTTACTTAGTGTTTACTGTGCATAAATGTGCATAAAAGAAAACCAGTAATATTCCCAGAATAATAAATAGCTCAGTGGAAAAAATACTCAGGCATTAAAAAAACCCACAAAAATACCATTAGTGAGAAACAGCAGAAATAAAAGATGGCAGAACAAAGATTTAATTTGGAAATAATCACAGAGATTATATTTATTTGCTATGTTTAATAAAAAACATGAACTGAGAAGTGTTTGAAGCAGGAAACCATCAAAGTAATTAAGAAGTTGTGAAATTAATTTTTCCATATTAAAATTACAATAAATTATAAAAATACAATAAATGTGTTTATCAGTATGTTAAACTCAGTTGAAGAGAAAATTAACAAATTATAAGTCAAAAGACATCATCTACAATCCAGCACAGAGAGCAAGAGATGAAATATATGAAAAGAAGTTAAAAGACCCAAAGAATAGAATGAGAATGTCTAGCATACATCTAATAAGAACTTCAGAGTACAAGCAAGAGAAAATTTAGAAACTTGCCTGCAAGAGTAGCTGGACAAAATGAAAGAAGTAACTGTTTTCAGGTATTGGACAACAGGCCTCATGAGAAATATGCCTGGTCCCCTTATAATCACCCCAGCTTTCAGTGTGGAGTCACTTTCTGGACCATGGTTCATGGGGTGGGAGCCTGAGCTGAGCTGTTAAGTAGGAAACTGCTCAGAAAAGGAATTTTAAAAATTAGCATAGGGGTCCCCTTAAGTCTTTGGCTAATACTCAGTTTTGCATTACACAGTGCAAGTCCCCAGGAAGCCTTGCAGAGAGAGCTTCTAGAGAGCTGATTTGTGAGGCTGCATAATGTTGAGAGATTGAGGAGTTCTGAACAGCCAGAGTGAAGAGCGAAGTGACCTTGAGGAGCACCCCAAGCATTCAATCGAGACCTCAGAAAGGCCATGCCTCAGAAAGAGGGCTACCCTATTCCCAGATTAAGAGCTCATTTAAACATGGCCGAATAAAGCTTAAAATCAAGTATTGAAATGATCAAGCTAATTCCCTAGTATTTAACTACTAGCCAGAAAAAAAAATGCATTACTTTAGTGATGAGGTTATTGGATCCTGGGTTCTTTTTTTATTTAATTGGGATTTTAATGTTTGATTTTTGTGTGTATGAAAGTTTAGTTGTTTGTGTTTGTTTTAATGTCAATATTTTTATATAAGTTGTGCCTATACAGTTTTTCTATTATCATTGTGTCACTATGTATGAAATTTATCTCTCAAAAGAGGTTTGAAATACCAAAGAGATTCTGAATTATAAGATTTATAGGTTTACTATTTAAAGGTTGGTTTGTAATACTGCATTATCAAGGTTATTAAGAATTAGACAAAATTAGTATGATACATTCCTAGTGCACAGTGTGTGCGATGTGATACCATCTTTACCTATCAAAGTAATAAATAATCAGATGCTGAAATAATTAAATCTATATAATAACACTTAATGCTAACAAAGATGAGATAAGCATTTTATATACTTTTCATAGAAACACGAGTTGACACAATCATTCTGCAAATATATTTGGTCATATATGTTTAACATATTTAAATATTTTTATCATTTGACCCAATTACTTCAAGGAAATGATCAGTAATATATCTTTCTGAGATGTTAACTATAGTATTTTTATAGTGATGAAAATGTGAAGCAATCAAAATAGTCTACACAAAGTTAAATAATTTACGGTGTGAATTAAAACCACGTTTTATCTGAAGGTTAGTTTCTAATGACAACAAATAGAAATTGTGGCATATTCAAAATTATTTTTGAAAAATATATTAAATCTTCTGTGGAATAGATTTCTGCACCATTGCTCATTAATTCCAATGAAGTCTCCTTCTTCCTACAATGTTGCAACAGTTTGTTACTTTCCATTTTAGTTTTCCTTTTCTTCTTTTTTCAGTGCTTTGGAAACCATAATGATATTTTATTTAATTTTTATTTAATTTTTAATTATTGTGGGTACATAGTAGGTGTATGCATTTATGCATCACATGAGATATTTTGATATAGGCATACAACATGTAATAATCACAGCAGGAGAAATGGGGTATTTATTACCTCAAGCATTAGTCCTTTGTGTTTCAAACAATCTAATTATACTCCCTTAGTTATTTTAAACTGTTCTAATTCATATTATTTCTACTACACTTCACCCTGTTGTGCTAGCAAATACTAGGTCTTACTCATTCTTTTCATTTTTGTACCCATTAACCATCTGCACTCTCCTCCACCCCATCTCTACCACTACCCTTCCCAGTCTCTTGTAACCATCCTTCTACTTTCTATCTCCATTAGTTCAATTGTTTTAATTTTTGGTTCCCATAAATAAGAGAGAACATGCAATGTTTGCTTTTCTGTGCCTGGTTTATTTCACTTGACATAATGATCTCCAGTTCCATCCATGCTGTTGCAAATGACTGGTTCTCATTCTTTTTTATGGTTGCTTAGTACTCCATTGTGTATATGTAGCACATTTTCTTTATCCATTTATCTATTGGCAGACACTTGGGTTGTTCCTAAATCTTCGCTATTGTGAATAGTGCTGCAGTAAATATAGGAGTGCAGATATATCTTCTATGTACTGATTTCCTTTATTTTGGTATATTCCTAGGAGTGGAATTGCTGCATAATATGGTAGCTCTATTTTTAGTTTTTTGAGGAACCTCCAAACTATTTTCCATAGCAGTTGCCCTAATTTACATTCCCACCAAGAGTGTACCAGAGTTTCTCCTTTTCTCCATATCCTTGCCAGTGTTTGCTATTGCCTGTCTTTTGGATATAAGCCATTTTAACTGGTGTGAGATAATATCTCATTTTAGTTTTAATTTGCATTTCTTTGATGTTGAACACTTTTTCATATACCTGTTAGCCATTTGCATGTCTTCTTTTGAGAAATTTCTATTCAAGTCTTTTCCCATTTTTAAATCAGATTATTCGTTTTTTTCCTATAAAGTTGTTTGAGCTCCTTATATGGAGCTCAACTTATATTCTGGTTATGAATCTTTTGTCAGATGGGTACTTTGAAAATATTTCCTCCTTTCTTTGTAGGTTGCCTCTTCACTTTGTTGATTTGTTCCTTTGCTATGCAGAAGCTTTTAAACTTGATGTGATCCCATTTGTTCATTTTTGGTTTGGCTGCATGTGCTTATTGTGGTATTGCTCAAGAAATTGTTGCCCAGACTAATGTCCTGGAGAGTTTCCCCAATGTTTTCTTGTGGTAGTTTCAAAGTTTGAGGTCTTAAAATTTTTAATCCATTTTCATTTTACTTTTGTATACAGCAAAATATAGGGGTTGAATTTCATTCTTCTGCATATGGATATTCAGTTTTCCCAGGACCATTTATTGAAGAGACTATCCTTTCCCCAGTGTGCATTCTTAACACCTTTGTTGAAAATGAGTTCACCGTAGATGTTTACATGTATTTGTGGGCTCTATAGTCTGTTCCACCAGTCTGTGTGTCTGTTATGCCAGTATCATGCCATTTCGGTTACTACAGCTCTGTGGTATAATTTGAAATCAGGTAATATGATTCCTCCAGTTTTGTTTTTTGCTCAGGACAGCCTTGGCTGTTTTGGGTCTTTTGTGGTTGCATATAAAATTTAAGATAGTTTTTTTCTATTTCTGTAAAGAATGTGATTGGTATTTTGATAGGGATTGCAATGAATCTGTAGATTGCTTTGGGTAGTATGGATACTTTAACAACATCAATTTTTGAATCCATGAACATGGAATACCTTTCCATTTTTCTGTGCCATTTTCAATTCCTTGCATTGATGTTTTATAATTTTTATTGTAGAGATCTTTCACTACTTTGGTTCATTCCTGGGATTTTACTTGTAGCTACTGTAAATGGAATTACACCCGTGATTTCTTTTTCAGATTGTTCACCGTTAGCGTATAAAAATGCTAATGACTTTTCGTATGTTGATTTTTGTTATGTGCACACCTAATTGAAGAGACTACCCAAACAGGCTAAGTGTGAGCAAAAGGCTGTTTATTCACTCAGGTGCGAGTGGGCTGAATCCGAGAAGGGAGTCATTGAAGGGTGGTGGGAGTGGAACTGATTTTGTAGGTTTGGGGTAGGTAATGGAAAGTTACAGTTAGGGGCAGTTTTGTCAGGCAGGGGAAAAATGTCACAAGGTGCATAGTCATGAGGTGGGGGGAAGTCACAAAGCACAATATCATAAGGTCGATTGATTAGTTAGGGTAGGGCAGGAACATATTACAATGGTGGAATGTTGCAAGGTTGGTTAATCAGTTAAGACAGGAACTAGCTGCTGCTTCTTCTTTAGTGGTTCTCCTGTTGCTCCAGGCTTTGTGACTCCAGGAGGCCTGTACATGTGGGTCAGAGGGGTCACAATGGCTCGAATATGGTGTAGCCCGTTCAGAGGACCTTACAATTTTGTATACTGCAACTTTACTAAATTTCTTTATCAGTTCTAATAGTCTTTTGGTGTGGTCTTTATGTATTTCCAAATATAAGATTAGACCATCTGCAAAGAAGGATAATTTGACTTTTTCCTTTCCCATTTGAAAGCCTTTTATTTCTTTCTCTTGTCTGATTGCTCTATCTGGGTCTTCCAGTACTATGCTGAATGACAGTGGTGACAGTGGGTATACTTGTTGTGTGCCAGAACTTAGAGAAAAGGTTTTCAGATTTTCCTCATTCAGCATGATACTAGCTATGGGTATATTGTATATGACTTTTATTATGTTGTGTATTCCTTCTATACCAAGTTTCTTGAGGCTTTTTATCTTGAAGGGATGTTGAATTTTATCAAATAATTTTTCAGCATCAATTGACATAATCATATGGATTTTGTCTTTCACTGGGTTGATATGATATATCACTGTGTATGATTTGCATATCTTGAACCATCCTTGAATCTCTGAGTTGAATCCCACTTAGTCACGATAAAAGATCTTTCCAAGGTACTGCTAGTATTGTGTTGAGGATCTTTGCATCAATATATATCAGGAATATTGGCCTGTAGTTTTGTACTTTTGATGCACCTTTATCTGATTTTGGTATCAGAGTGATGAATGAGTTTGAAAGTATTCCTTCCTCCTCTATTTTTCAGAATAGTTTGAGGAGGATTGGTATTAGGATTTCTTTAAATGCTTGGTAAGATTCAGCAGTGAAACCATCAAGTCTTGGGTTTTTCTTTACTGGGAGTCTTTTTATTACATCTTCTATGTTGTTTCTTGTTATTGATCTGTTCAAGTTTCAGATTTCTACATGATTCAGTCTTGGTAGGTTGTATGTGTCTAGGAATGTTTCCATTTCTTCTAGATTTTTCAATTTACTGGCATGTATTTGCTCATAGTAGCCACTAATGATCCTTTGAATTTCTGCAGTATTAGTTACAATGTCTCCTTTTTCATCTCTGATTTTATTTGGATCTCCTCTCTTTTATTTTTCATCTGGCTAAAAGTCTGTCAATTTGTTTAACTTTTGAAAGAATCAACTTTCTGTTTCATTGACTTTTTGTATTGTTTTCTTTGTTATAATTTCATTTATTTCTGCTCTGATCTTTATTATTTCTTTTTTTTCTACTTATTTTGGGTTTGGTTTGCTCTTACTTCTCTAGTTGTTTTAATCCATTTTCATTTTACTTTTGTATAAGGCAAGATAAGTATTAGCAAAGGAAGGTAAGACACCACTGGAATAGAGGGACAGAAATACTGGACAGTAAGCATGGCATTAAACATGGGCATTGGCTTTGTGCATAAGGCAGGAAATCAGTTACAAACTGGAGGGATAAGATGGAGAGTTCTCCTTTAGAACACAGTACAAGGATTTTTATCAGGGACATCTTATAAAAAATAATGATGATTTTCTGCTAGAGTGTTGATCTAGTTTTTAATTTTTTTTTAAATTTCCTTGTTAAAATCACAATTATTCCTGGAATCTAAGTGAAAAACAAGTGTCAATATGGAGTCAAGTGACTCCACTTGGAGATGAGGGAAAATGCAGTGTCTCGGGGGATGTGCAGGCCTGGCATCATTGAATCATTTCCATCGCTGGTACTTAATTTAGAAAACTCTGGTCATTATAATTACTCCGAAATATAAAAGTGATTTGTACATATCACAAAAGACTTCCAGGAGCCTTTCCTGTACTAGTTTCTGGTGTTACTGATTTTATTAAATTTGCTAAACTTACAATAGACATTTTAAATTGGTTCACAAAAACAGTATAAGTTGCCACCATTTGTATGCCTTGTAGTAGGTCCACAATATGAGTACTTATTAATTCTTTTGTATGTGAACCAGGGAGTGATGGTCTCTGTTGTGTTTAGTAGTATTTCCAACATAAGCTAGAAAAGTTGATCATAAATAAATGTATTTTTACTTTCCATGTAAGACTTAGAATATGTCTTATTGTTACAAGTTTTCTCTCTTGAGAAAGAAAGGTGCTTTAGAGCTGCAGAGTAACCATTCAGGGAACTTTCATGGCCTGGACACAACCAAGATAAAAGAAAATGAGAGGAGCACACTCTCCTTTTTAACTTTACCACAGAAATACAAATGGCAATGTTGTCGCTAAACAACATTCTTGCCATGCTAAAAACATAGAACTTTAATTTAGAAGACAAATAGCTAACCGTAAAATCCAGGAGGAATGAGTTTGATTTGTTTGAAAAGCAACAAAATTTGACTACATAAACTTTGACTGAGTCCTATTTAACATTCTGCATCACTTTACTGCACAGCAATAGCAATATTTCCCAAATAAAGTTGAAACTCACCTATGGAGCCTCAATTATATGGCTGAGGTATTGATTCTGATCCTTAATTTCCTTTAAAATGTAATATTCCTCAAACTAAGAAAATCTCAGATCTATGGTATTATGAAAATGAAGGAAAAACAAAGTCAACCTCTCCTTTTATTTTTTAAACATCATTGGGAATTTCTATAAGAACGTTTGGCTGAACCATTTTCTGGTTATCTAAATACATCGGCAAGTATGTGAATATGAGGGGAAAGGGTATGAAGAATGAACGTAAATTTCCATCACCTCTGTTATCATATCTAAGCAGAATTCTCATTGGCCCTTGTGAAATATGTAAGCAGAAAGGATGCGCTTTCCTTCACATTTGTGTTGTCCCTTCAGAGTCACAGCTTTTGGCAGCAAAAAAGGAAGGAAGGGAAGAGGTCACACTGCTCCAGAGGTGTTTCTGCTTCCACTTCTGTCCCTCACACCCATTCTTTTGGATTCTTGGCCTATGCTCCTAAGAATATAAATTTCATAACCACTGCAAACACAAACCCTATTCTTTAGTTCAGTCAGGTTTAGTGGAAGAAAATAAATGAGAGGTTTGTTTTCTTGCTCAAAATTTATTGACCTAACTGTGACAGAGGCACTAGGGTATGTAGAGAAATGAAAGAAAAAGAGAGTGTTGGAATGTGGAAGTAGTATGTAATATTTAAGAATAAATAAAATAAGATAAAACTGGAACATTTCGTTTTTAAAAATTCTTTATGGAGTTATTTAATTTTCTTTGTCTTCTATATTGCATTACATTTCCTTCTATATTCCTTCTAAAGGTAGAAATGGAACAAATATTTTTATAAATAATGGAAATTAGTACTTTCATTTTTCTGTTTTTCCCAAATCATAACTAGTTTTACAGGCTATTTTTGTAATTATAAGATAATTCCTGCCCAGGATACACTAATTTGAGAATATTTGTGCTATTACAAGGACAGAAACAAAAGCTGAATTACTTACAATGTCACTACCAAGATGTTAGTCTTGCTAGTATATTCTTATATATTTTGTTTCCAGATTCTCTTCTTTGTCTTTGTACTTTACTAGTAATAAGTTCATACTAGAAAAGATCTTTTGTAACTTGTTTTCATGTGATGACATATGATGGTCACCTTTTAATTCCCTAACTAGAGAGTTGTATCAACATTTTAGAAGGCTTTATGATATTATACAATATGAATATTCTATAAATTATTTTAGCATTCACTTACTGATGAGCTTTTAGATTGTTTCTTAATTTTCACTACTATAAGTTACTAGCCACCTCATCATATTGTAAACTGCCTGGATAAATATGAATAAACATATTTATCTGTAACCATATAATAAAACTGAAAACTATGCATCATGCCAGCAACCACAATTGTTAGTTATATGAGACTGTTAGTCCCACAATTGATAGGCATTTAATGCCATTCATTAATGTATTCACCTATTCATCTCGGTAAGTATTTATTGAATATTAGATATAATGGGCATGTTGCCCAGTACTGAAGATATATGGATAAACAAAGCAGTGATAGCCTTGGTGGTAACATGCTTACATTCTAATGGTTGAAGGCAATCAGTAAACATGTGCATAAACAAGAGATTTAGAGATGTAATTGGTACTTTGAATGGAATGAACTGGCCAACATGATAGATTTTAATTAGAGAGGTTTACTTAGCTAGGATAGACAGGGTCAAATTCTTTGAGAGACTGGTGTTTAGTTGATGCTTGAGTAACAAAAAAACAACAAACCATTCAAACAACCAGACAGGATGAAAGGAGAAAATAACAAGTGCAGAGGCCCTGAGTAGCAAAAAGTTTGGTAATTGAGGAACAAGAGGATTCAGAAGGATAGAGTGCAAAAATTTTCTCCCATTCTTTAGGTTGCCTGTTCACTTTGATGATAATTTCTTTGGCTGCACTGAAGCTCTTTAGTTTAATTAGATTCCATTTGCCAATTTTGACGTTGGTTGCAATTGCTTTTGGTGTTTTAGTCATGAAGTCTCTGCCCATGCCTATGTCCTGAATGGTATTGCCTAGGTTTTCTTCTAGCATTTTCATGGTTTTAGGTCTCACATTTAAGTCTTTAATCGATCTTGAGTTAATTTTTGTATAAGGTGTAAGGAAGGGGGTCCAGTTTCAGTTTTCTGCATATGGCTAGCCAGTTTTCCCAACACCATTTATTACACAGGGAATCCTTTCTCCATTGCTTTTGTCAGGTTTGTCAAAGCTCAGATGGTTGTAGATGTGTGGTGTTATGTCTGAGGCCTCTGTTCTGTTCCATTGGTCTATATGTCTGTTTTGGTACCAGTACCATACTGTTTTGGCTACTGTAGCCTTGTAGTATAGTTTGAAGTCAGGTAGAGTGATGCCTCCAGCTTTATTCTTTTTGCTTAGGATGGTCTTGGCTATATGGGTTCTTTTTTGGTTCCATATGAAATTTGAAGTAGTTTTTTCTAATTCTGTGAATAAAATGAACAGTAGCTTGATGGGAATAGCATTGAATCTAAAAATTATTTTGGGCAGTATGGCAATTTTCATGATATGGATTTTTCCTATCCATGAGCATGGAATGTTTTCCCATTTGTTTGTGTCCTCTCTTATTTCATTGAGCAGTGGTTTATAGTTCTCCTTGAAGAGGTCCTTCACATCCCTTGTAAGTTGTATTACTAGGTATTTTATTCTCTTTGTAGTAATTGTGAATGGGAATTTACTCATGATTTGGCTCTCTGTCTACTCTTGTTGTATAGGAATGTTTGTGATTTTCATACATTGGTTTTTTTATCCTGAGACTTTGCTGAAGTTGCTTCTCAACTTAAGGAGTTTGGGGGCTGAGACGATGGGGTTTTCTAAACATACTATCACATCATCTGTAAACAGAAATAATTTGAACAGAAATAATTTGACTCCCTCTCTTCTTATTTGAATACCTTTTATTTATTTCTCTTGCCTTACTGCCCTGGCCACAACTAGCAATACTATGTTGATTAGGAGTGGTGAAAGAGGGCATCCTTGTCTTGTGCTTGTGCTGGTTTCCAAAGGGAATGCTTCCAGCTTTTGCCCATGCAGTATGGTATTCAGTATGGCTGTGGGTTTGTCATAAATAGCTCTTATTATTTTGAGATACATTCCATCAATACCTGGTTTATTGAGAGTCTTTATCACGAAGGGGTGTTGAATTTTATCAAAGGCCTTTCCAGCATCAATTGAGATAATCATGTGGTTTTTGTCATTGGTTCTGTTTATGTAATGGATTACGTTTACTGGTTTGTGTACGTTGAACCAGCCTTGCATCCCAGGGATGAAGTCAACTTGATCATGGTGGATAAGCTTTTAGTGTGTTGCTGGATTCTGTTTGCCAGTATTTTATTGAGGATTTTTGCATTGATGTTCATCATGGATATTGGCCTGAAATAGTCTTTTTTTGTTGTGTCTCTTCCAGGTTTTGTATGAGGATGATGCTAGTCTCATAAAATTATTTAGGGAGGAGTCCCTCTTTTTCTATTGTTTGGAATAGTTTTAGAAGGAATGGTACCAGTTCCTCTTTGTACCTCTGGTAGAATTTGGCTATGAATCCATCTGGTCTTGGGCTTTTTTTGATTGGTAGGCTATTAATTACGTCTCAATTTTGAATTTGTTACTGATCTATTCAGGGATTTGACTTCTTCCTGGTTTAGTCTTGGGAGGGTGTATGTGTCCAGGAATGTATCCATGTCTTCTAGATTTTCTAGTTAATTTGTGTGAAGGTGTTTATAGTATTCTCTGGTTGTAGTTTTCATTTCTATGCGCTCAGTGGTGATCTCCCCTTTATCTATTGTGTCTATTTGATTCTTCTCTCTTTTCTTCTTTATTAGTCTGGATAGCAGTCTATCTGTTTTGTTAATCTTTTCAAAAAAACAAGCTCCTGGATTCACTGATTTTTTTTAAGGGATTTTCCTGTCTCTATCTCCTTCAGTTCTGCTCTGATCTTTGTTATTTCTTGTCTTCTGCCAGCTTTTGAATTTATTTACTCTTGTTTCTCTAGTTCTTTTAATTGTGGTGTTAGGGTGTTGATTTTAGATCTTTCCCACTTTCTCCTGTGGGCATTTAGTGCTGTAAATTTCCCTCTAAACACTGCTTTAGCTGTGTCCCAGAGATTCCAGTATATTATGTCTTTGTTCTCATTGGTTTCAAAGAACTTATGCATTTCTGCCTTAATTTCATTATTCATCGAGTAGTCTCACAGGAGCGGTTTGTTCAGTTTCCTTGTAGTTGTGCGGTTTTGAGTGAGTTTCTTAATCCTGAGTTCTAATTTGATTGCACTGTGGTCTGAGAGACTGCTTGTTATGATTCTGTTCTTTTGCATTTGCTGAGTGTTTTACTTTCAGTTATGTGCTCTATTTTAGAATAAGTGCCATGTGGTGCTGAGAAGAACGTATATTCTTTTGATTATGGGGTGGAGGTTAATTCCTTAACTTATAGATGTCTATTAGGTCTGCTTGGTCCAGCGCTGAGTTGAACTCCTGAATAACCTTGTTAATTTTGGTCTCATTGATCTGTCTAATATTGACAGTGGGGTGTTAAAGTCTCCCACTATTATTGTGTGGGAGTCTAAGTCTCTTTGTAGGTCTCTAAGAATTTGCTTTATGAATCTGGGTGCTCCTGTATTGGGTGCATGTATACTTAGGATAATTAGCTCTTCTTGTTGCATTGATCCCTTTACCATTGTGTAATACACTTCTTTGTCTTTTTTGATTTTTGTGGGTTTAAAGTCTGTTTTATCAGAGACTAAGTTTACAACCCCTGGTTTTATTTGCTTTTCATTTGCTTGGTAAATCTTCCTCCGTCCCTGTATTTTGAGCCTATGTGTGTCTTTGCATGTGAGATGGGTCTCCTAAACACAGCACTCCAATGAGTCTTGACTCTTTATCCAATTTGCCAGTCTGTGTCTTTTAAATAGGACATTTAGCCCATTTACATTTAAGGTTAATATTGTTATGTGTGAATTTGATCCTGTCATTATGAGGCTAGCTGGTTATTTTGTCCATTAGTTGATGCAATTTCTTCATAGTGTTGATGGCCTTTACATTTGCTATGTTTTTTCAGTGGCTGGTACTGGTTTTTCCTTTCCATATTTAGTGCTTCCTTCAGGAACTCTTGTGAGGAAGGCTTGGTGCTGAAAAAAAAATCTCTCAGCATTCGCTTGTCTGTAAAGGATTTTATTTCTACTTCACTTATGAAGCTTAGTTTGGCTGGATATGAAATTCTGGGTTGAAAATTCTTTTCTTGAAGAATGTTGAATATTGGCCCCCACTCTCTTCTGCCTTGTAGGGTTTCTGCAGAGAGATCACTGTTAGTGTGATGGGCTCCCCTTTGTGGTTAACCTGACCTTTTTCTCTGGCTGCCCTTAACATATTTTCCTTCATTTCAACCTTGGTGAATCTGACGATCATGTGTCTTGGGGTCACTCTTCCTGAGGAGTATCTTTGTGTTGTTCTCTGTATTTCCTGAATTTGAATGTAGGTCTGTCTTGCTTGGTTGGGGAAGTTCTCCTGGATAAACTAAGTGCGTTTCCAACTTAGTTTCATTCTCCCTGTGATTTTCAGGCACACCAATTCAACGTAGGTTTGGTCTTTTCACATAGTCTCATATTTCTTGGAGGTTTTGTTTGTGCCTTTTTATTCTTTTTTCTCTATTCTTGTCTTCATGATTTATTTCATTAAGTTCATCTTCAGTCCCTGATAGCCTTTCTTCTGCTCAATCGATTTGGCTATTGATACTTGTGTATGCTTTACAAAGTTCTCATGCTGTGTTTTTCAACCCCATCAGGTCATTTATATTCTTCTGTAATCTGGTTATTCTAGTTAGCAATTCCTTTAACCTTTTACCAAGGTTCTTAGCTTCCTTTCATTGGGTTAGAACATGCTTCTTTAGCTCAAAGGAGTTTGTTATTACCCACCTTCTGAAGCCTACTTCTGTCAATTCTTCAAACTCATTCTCCATCCAGTTTTGTTCCCCTGCTGGCGAGGAGTTGTGATCCTTTGGAGGGGATGAGGCATTGTGGTTTTTGGAATTTTCAGCTTTTTGCCCTGGTTTTTCCTCGTCTTTATGGATTTACCTACCTGCGGTCTTTGCTGTTGGTGACTTTTGGATGGAGTTTTTGTGTGGTTGTTTCTTTTGTTGATGTGGATGTTATTGCTTTCTGTTTGTTAGTTTTCCTTTTAACTATCAGGCCACTCTTCTGTAGGGCTGCTGGAGTTTGCTGGAGGTCCACTCCAGACCCTGTTTGCCTGGGTTTCACCAGCGGAGGCTACAGAACAGCAAAGATTGTTGCCTCCTCGTTCCTCTGGAAGCTTCATCCCGGAGGGGCACCCCCGAGATGCCAGCTGGAGCTCTCCTGCATGAAGTGTCTGTTGAACCCTGCTACGAGGTGTCTCCCTGTTAGAATGCATAGAGGTTAGGGACCCACTTGAGGAGGCAGTCTGTCTCTTAGCAGAGCTCAAGTGTTGTGCTGGTCTGCAGGTACTCTGTCCCAGCGATATGGGAGTTTGATCTATAAGACCCTAACTGGTGCTACTGCCTTTCTTTCTGAGATGGCCTGCCCAGAGAGGAGGAATCTAGAGAGGCAGTCTGGCTACGGTAGCTTTGCTGAGCTGTGGTGGGCTCCACTCAGTCTGAACTTCCTGGTGGCTTTGTTTATGCTGTGAGGGGAAAACCACCTACTTAAGCCTCAGTAATGGTGGAAGCCCCTTGCTCCACCAAGCTTGAGCATCCCAGGTTGACTTAAGACTGCTGTGCTGGCAGCAAGAGTTTCAAGCCAGTGGATCTTAGCTAGCTAGGTGCCAATGAATCTGGTGGGATTTACTGAGCAAGACCACTTGGCTCCCTGGCTTTGGCCCCCTTTCCGGAGGAGTGAATGGTTCTGTCTCCCTGGCATTCCAGGCACCACTGTGGGATGAAAAATAACTCCTGCAGCTAGCTCAGTGTCTGCCCAAATGGCCGCCCAGTTTTGTTCTTGAAACCCAATGCCCTGGTATTATAGGCACCCAAGAGAATCTTCTGGTTTGTGGGTTTTGAAGACTGTGGGAAAAGTGTAGTATCTGTGCTGGAGTGCACCGTCCCTCAAGTCACAGTCCCTCAAGGCTTCTCGTGGCTAGGAGAGGGAGTGCCCCAACCACTTGCACTTCCCGGGTAAGGCAATGCTCCACCCTGCTTCTGCTTTCCCTCCGTGGGCTGCACCCACTGTCTAACCAGTCCTAATTAGATGAATCAGATACCTCAGTTGGAGATTTAGAAATCACCTGCCTTCTGCATTGGTCTTGCTGGGAGCTGCAGACTGGAGTTCCTATTCAGCCATCTTGCCTAGAAATAAAAAATATCCATGCAGAGTTTTTGAACTAGATAATCATAAGGAAATTTGTGCAATTTGCAGAACATTAAAGTAAATATAAGTAGTCCAGAGGGTAAAAATAAAAGTCTGCTGCAGTTATTGAGAATGAAAAATATATGTAACTGGTAAAAAATCAGCAAAAATGTAAAAATTTAAAATAATTAGTAAGCCAAATCTACGAATGCATGTAAGAGATAGCATTGTTATTGCCTTGGTGCTTATTTCAGGTAGACAAAATTGCTTAAACTAGAATAATAATACAATTCACTTCAAGAATATATTAAAAGGAACACTTACATGATCATCTCAGTAGATGCACAAAATAACATTAGTTAAAATGCAACTTAAAACTCTCTGAGTTTTAGCCAGCCACATGGGCTGCCAGCTAGAGATTTTATTCTCCAGCATTCCTTGCAGCTACCAGTGGCCATGTGACTAAGTTCTTGCCAGAGGACTATCAGCAGAAGTGATGTGAATATTCTCTAGGTAATGGACTGGGCTTTGATTTCTTCTCTTCTCTCTTTTTCCCCTCTTAGCTTCTGTTTTAGTCAGACCAACCATATGCTTAGACTCATTCTCAGCTCATCCCAAAATCCGAGCCACAAGTTACAGCCACTCATGGTATGCCACTTAATTTTCTGTCTTATAATGTCATTAGAGGTGTTCTTTATCCATGCTAACATATTCCAGGCTTCCTGAAACAGTTTTACTTGTTCATCTTTATATTCATTTAGAACCTTACAAAAAATTGAATGCACAGAAAGCATTTTAAAATATATATTTCATTGCCATCAATTTTGTTTGCTTGTTCCTGCTGCTAGCTAAATGTGATGCTATTTAATTGAAACAAATTCTTACCAAGCTATGAAATTAAGGTACAATTTTGAAAATTTGAGTCCATTTAAACCCTCATATTACACTTAATTGAAGATATTTAATAACCATTTGTCTTCCCAGTGGAAGAAAAATAGCCTGAAGCTTTTGGAAACAGAAGCTAGAATGTCAGGAGCATAGAGGGATTTTTTGCTGAATTTTCCTGAACTCAATTCTTACATTCTTATAACACACACACCAGGCATATAAGTCCTTTATTTCTTGGCCTTTCTAGACTAAGTTATAAAGAAGTCTGGTTTTAGTTTAGGATATATTTTTATAAATGTTCTGGAATTTGTATGTAAAAAAGATGGGGTGCTTCTCTATTTCTAGAATCAATTAAGCAACAATTATTTATGGAAAAATTACTAGTAACAATGGGACAGTCAATAAGTTTTTTTGAAGCTATCTATGACTGATTACTCATCTGTAAAAAATATTTTGAATTAGATGATTGTTAAGGTTCTCCCAGCAATTAAAGTCCATATAATCTGTTTCAAACACGTTCTTTGTCATTGAAAAGGATTTATTTAAAAAGTGTAAGAGTTGGTATTTTAAAACATATTTACCACTAGAAACCATTAAGACTAGAGGTCCTTAACAAAGCAAAGGGGTGTGAGTGAGCAGGCACTTTGAGGGGACTTCACTGTTTGGTAATGTGTTATGTCCTGCCAGAGTTGGGGGTCAGGAATGAGCTTGATGGAGAAGAATAGATCAAAATCTGACCGTACAAAGTCTCACAGTACTGAACAAAAAATAGTCATGAGAATAAAAATGCACTTAAAAATAAACAATAGAATATACAGCAACAAATATTTACTGAACACCTACAATATGTCTTGTTCTTGAGCTGCATCAGTCAACAAAACAAAGATCCCAGCTCTGGTGGAGCTCCATTCTGGTTGAATGGTACTTTTACCTTTCGTGGGATCCTCCGTCACATGAGCCCCATGAGAAAGGTGAAGAAGTAACTGGTATATGCAATGAAGAAATTGGCTCTAGAATGCATGATAGCAGTTAGTGATGGGAGTAGCCCATGTAATAAAAATGACAACTGTTTTGTTGAAGGACAAGAATTTAGATAAAAGGTCACTTGAAATGGCACATAATGGTGTTGTGCGAGTGTGTAGAAACTTGCCGAGCACGAAAGCATTCATAACAGGAAAGCTCATCATCAGCACTGAAGCGTGATTTCAGGAAAATAGCAAGTTGGCAGCAGAGTCTGATGACTACCATTTCAGGTAATGATGTCATTTTCTCCTTCATCCTACTAATTAGCAGCCTCCTTAAGGCACTGCTTAAGCTTCAGAAGCAGATGGGCCAACTATAGTTTGTGTTCAGGCCTCATCTATCTCATTTGCTCTATACCAGAGACAGCATGGGATAGTCTGACATGGTATATTTACTTTGCAATAAAACAATTTTTTAAAACAGGAAAATCTATGAATACCTAGTGAGTTCCTCAGCCCATGATGAACCTCAGCCACCTATGCTTTATTTCAATTTGCTTCCTACACAGAACGTGGATATTGGCTTTACATCCATGAAACCAAATAATAATAATAATAATAAAGTTACAAGTGAAGAAAGGGGGAGAGGTAGAACTCACTCCCCAGCATGTTCCTCAATATTTGTCAGTGCCACCACTAACTGATTCAGAATCATCCTCTACATTGCCCTCTCTCTGTTTTCTTTGCTGGAGGAGGGTCCTTCCACATGGCATAAGAGAGTATCATGTAGCCAAAATTGCTCCATTCCAAAGGCACAAAGGATGTATATAAGATAAATATAGTTTATTTTTCTGTAAACTAGACTTCAAAGATTTTGGCCTTTAAGTATATTGGTATATTTACTTTGTACTAAAGCAATTTTTTTAAAACAGGAAATTCTCTGAATACATTGAATACATTGAGAATTTCAATACCTCTTAGCTCAAGCATTCTTAATGGTTTCACAAAACTCATTTACAAAAAAACAAAACAAAACAAAACAAAACAAAAACAAAACAAAACAAAACAAAAAAAACACCTTTTTCTTAATATGTTGCTGGAATCATCTTACAAGCATCAGTGTTTGGTTTCTTTTCTTTTTCGAATTATTCTCCTTAGGTTGCTTGTGATCCAGAGGAGAGCTAAGCAATTTGTTAATGTTAAAAGCACGTGTGTGTGTGTGTGTGTATGTATGTGTTGTGGTGCATGGCAGAAGGAGGTATGAAGCAGGGATGTCTTAATCTGCTTCCAGGAGGAAAGAATGCATTACTCCTTCTTCTCCTTTTTGAAAAACTTTTCCCTTTCCAGAAAGCCCTGGCATGGAAATCCTACGAGATTTCTCAATTCTATTTAGTTTTGGGCCTTTTATGCTCTAGAATTGCCAGGTATTGTTCTCTGACGAATCTTTGAACCTGAACTGAGCCAGAAAATTAGGGTCTTGGAAACAAAGTCCAAATGAAGGAACCAATTCAATAAAGTCTGGCTGTGAGTCCAAGTGGCACAATCACAGCAACCGTGTAAGGGCCAGGTGGGTGAGTTTTGCCAATGTATAAAATCCTCTTGAGCTGCAAACTCAAAATAGCAAAATTTAAACCCATATTTTAATTTAAAATAACTCAATTTTATAAATAAAGTATGAATAACAACAACAATAATGCCTTATGTTTATATAGCACCTGGCATCTTTCAAATGTATTTATGTATGCATTTTTATGTACTATTCGACAAGTTGTACATCATGGCTTTATGCCATGTGGTATTTTCCCTGATTTGGACTAATATAATCTATGTTCATAGAACACCAAGGACTTGCCTGATTCCTCTTGTTTTTATGCAAGAAGGATCAGAAATTAGATGGAATCTGCATATATTCAGGACAAAAGATCATATAGTGAAGTGGAAATCAGTGCAACCAGAAGAGTAAGGAGTTGTGCCTCCCTAGGTCAATGATGCAGCTGTGAGGTTCTTACATGCACGTTCAACCTTGATGGGGCCACACAGTTGTTGCTTAGCAAGCCTAGATGCTGCCCAGAAAAACTACAGATACTGTTGACAAGTTTTGCAGTTATGCAGTTTGTGTAACCAACAACCCTAAACATACTCACTTCTGCTAGTGGACAGATCTGGGATACATGGGAGAGGACTGTGGACTGAGATTATCTGAGCATGCTTAGCTCTTTCTCTGAAATTTATCAAATGGAAAAATCATTCTTCCTCTCTCAGGGAGAAATGAACTAGCAGGCAGGGAGAAATTGAATGGATCCATTTTATACATTTTCTTCCTGGAACGATATTGGAAATTTTCTCCACTTTATGGAAATAGAATTGGGAATACATAAGCTACATTGCTTTAGCAACTATATTTATTTGGTAACTGCACATATGTGTTTAATTTAGCTGAGCTCTTTTTGTTATATGATTGTTAATTCCTACTAATCAATTTCAATAATTATGTTTGAATTCATGTTCTGCAAGGCATAGCAAGGACCCATATTCAGTTACTAATATTATAAAATGTTATTTGCAATCAAGCCATAGATTAGCCAGGTGATACAGTAGAGTAGATAGAGACATTCAATATAATCTGACCCACCATTTTATTCTGTCCAGAAATTTCACCAAGAAAATCTATTTTTTTTTCTTTTAACACTGGCATTTTGCCTAGGAAATTTACTTTAATATACTAATGCTCTTTGTAAACCTTTGAAGAGTGCTTCAGCGTAGTGTTTCTCAATCTATCTCATCAATAGCTCAGCGAGCAAAAGCTTACAAAATTGGGATTGTATTTCAGATAACAAACTTTTTTTCTTCAAAATAGAACTAGGAGCCAAACTGCATTTTATAAATTTGCAAATTATTCTTTAATCCTATGGATGTTATGTAATATTTAATTTTTTAAAAACAAACTATAGAGAGAGTAGGTTAAAACCCATTATAACGTTGTTGGGAATACAGTTAACGTTTTTCAGTTTTTCAAAGTTGTAGCAAGTGCTACATTCTTGTATGATTTATAAAATAACATGATATAATTAGAAAATACGTAGAAAAATAGAAAACAAACTGAGCCAAATTTTTGAAACTGCCTTTGATATGGTGTGGATTTGTGTCCTCACCCAAATCTCATGTCAAATTATAATCCCCAATGCTGGGGGCGGTACCTGGTGGAAGGTGATTGGATCGTGGAGGCAGATTTCCCCTTGCTGTTTCTGTGATAGTGTGAGTGAGTTTTCATGAGATCTAGTTGTTTAAAACTGTGTAGCACTCCCTTCCTCCTTTTCTGGCCATGTAAGATGTGGCTGCTTCCCCTTCACCTTCTGCCATGATTGTAAGTTTCCTGAGGCATCTCCAGCCATGCTTCTCTGCACTGCCCTAGTAGAAGTACTTTTCCTCTTTCTATGGCCATGTAAGATGTGCCAGTTTTCCCTTTCACCTTTTGCCATGACTGTAAGTTTCCTGAAGCATTCCCCAGCCATGCTTCCTGTACAGCCTGTTGAACTCTGAGTAAATTAAATCTCTTTTCTTTATAAATTATCCAGTCTCATGTAGTTCTTTATAGCAATGTGGGAATGGAATAATACAGAAAATTGGTTCCTGGAAGAGGGTCATTGCTATAAAGATACCTGAAAATGTGGAAGCAGCTTCCGAACTGGGTAATGGGCAGAGGTTGGAACAGTGTGGAGAGCTCCGAAGAAGACAGGAAGATGAGGGAAAGTTTGAAAGTTCTTAGAGACTTGTTAAATTGTTATGACCAAAATGCTGATAGTGATATGAACAATGAAGTCCAGGATGAGGTGGTTTCAGATGGAGATGAGGAATTTATTGGGAACTGAGGTAAATGTCACTCTTGCTATGCTTTAGCAAAGATACTGGCAGCATTGTGCCCCTGCCTTAGGGGTCTGTGGAGTATTGAACATGAAAATGATGATTTAGGGTATCTGGTAAAAGAAATTTCTAAGCAGCAAAGTATTCAAGACCTGACCTGACTGCTTCTAGCAACCTATTGTCATTTGTGTGAGCAAAGAGATGATTTGAAACTGGACCTTACATTTAAATGGGAAGCAGAGCATAAAAGCTTAGAAAATGTTCAGCATGACCATGTAGAAAAAAAAAAAAAAGAAAAAACATTTTCTGGGGAAGAATTCAAGCCCACTGCAGAAATTTGCATAGGTAAAGAGAAATCAAATGTTAATAACCAAGACAATGGGGAAAATGCCTCAAAAGCATTTCAGAGACCTTCTTGGCAGCCCCTCCCATTACAGGCCCAGAGGCATAGGAGGGAAGAGTGCTTTTGTGGGCAGGGCCCAGGGTCCTGCTGCTCTGTACAACCTAGGGTCACCATTCCCTGTTCCCCAGCTGCTTAAGTTCTACTCGTGGCTAAAGGGGACCCAGATATGCCTCACTGCTCCAGAGGGTGCAAGCTGGAATCTGCCAAGGCTTCCATGTGGTGTTAAGCCTACAGGTATGCACAGGGTAAGAGTTGAGGCTTGGGAGCCTCTGCTTAGATTTCAGAGTATGTATGGAAAAGCAGAAGTCTGCTACAGTGGTGGAGCCCTCATGGAGAACCTCTTCTAGGGCAGTACAGACGGGAAATATGCAGTTGGAGTCTGACACAGAATCCCCATTGGGGTTCTACCTAGTAGAGCTGTGAGAAGAGTGCCACAATCCTCCAGAAAACACAATGGGAGATTCACTGACAGCTTGCAACCATGCTCCTGAAAAAGCCACAGATACTGAATACCAGCCAATGAAAACAGTCACAGGGGCTGTGATCCACAGAGCCTTGGGGGCACAGCCGCCCAAGGACTTGGGAGCCTGCTCCTTTCCTCAGTGTTCCCTGAATGTGAGACATGGAGTCAAAGGGGATTATTTTGAAGCTTTGAGATTTAATGACTGCCCTGCTAGGTTCCAGACTTGCATAGGGCCTGTAGCTCCTTTTTTTGACTGCTTTCTCCATTTTGGAACAGGACTATTTAACCAATGCCTGTATCCCAATTGTATCTTGGACATAACTAACTTTTTCATTTTTTTTATTTTTACAGACTGATAGACATGAGGAACTTGTGGTTCCCCAGATGAGACTTTGGACTGTGGACTTTTGAGTTAATGCTGGAATGAGTTAAGACTTTGGGGGACTGTTGGGAAGACATGATTGTATTTTGAAATGTGAGAAAGACATGAGATTTGGGAGGGACAAGGGGCAGAATGATATAGTTTGAATTTGTGTTCCCATCCAAATCTCATGTTGAATTATAATCCCCAGTGTTAGGGGAGGAGTATGGTGGGAGGTAATTGGATCATGGGAACAGATTTCCCCCTTGCTCTTCTCATGATAGTGAGCAAGTTCTCATGAGATCTGGTTGTTTAATAGTGTGTAGCACCTCCCCATTCATCTCCCTCTCCTTCCTACTATAGCTTTGTAATGGTGTGTAGCACCTTCCTACTATAGTCATGTTTAATAGTGTGTAGCACCTCCTCCATCTCTCTCTTCTTCCTACTATAGCCATGTAAGATGTGCCTGCTTCCCTTTGCCTTCTGCCATGACTATAAATTTTCCAAGGCATCCCCAGCCATGCTTCATGTACAACCTACAGAGCTACAGGTCAATTAAATCTCTTTTCTTTATAAATTATCCAGTCTTGGGTAGTTCTTTATTGCAATGCAAAAATGGACTAATACAACTTCAGACATATTTTCTAATTAAAATTATGTTTCCCCAAATAAGTAAATGCAACCATTTATTAAAATAATACAATGATGTAATATCTATTTTCTATATTCTATTCGACACACTTGTATTTTAGATGTATTACTTTCATTGCTCTAAGAACCAAAATTTATTAAATGTTCTTAGATTAATTTCATTTTCTTTCTTTATCTGTTTATTCACCGATGTTAATTCATAGATGATAATAATAATAAAAAACAAATTTTTGATTATGCACTATAAATGTTCTTGAGAAATTACATTTGACTGTCTTTTTTTTGCCTTTCTGTGATAGTGGATTTTAGATACGAGAGGTATAGCTGAAAAAGACAAATATACTCACTTTGACACTGGATGAAGCCTGAAGCCTAATCTCAAAGAAGCTGTAAACCTGGCTATTGTAAAGTTTTGGGAGTTGAGGCCAAGGACATTTAAAAGAAGTCAGCTAGGTGATATTGGCTATGGACACAATTAGCAACATGCTTGCAGTTAAATAGCAACTATTATTTATTGAGAAGGTAAAGAATAACACATATTGTTCTATCATTTTATACATGTTTAACCATTTGATCTTCATAATAAAAGTTTGAGGTATTTTCCAATATTAATTAAACTAATTTTATAAAGGGGGAAATGGCAATTCCAAGAGGTAAAGTAACTTGCCCCAGGCTAACTTAGTATGTGGTGAAGCCAGGATTCAAACACAAGCACTGCACAAAATTATTTTAATAAATGAAAGAAAGGAAGGAAGGAAGGAAGGAAATAAGGAAAGAAAAGAAAGAAAGAAAGAAAGAAAGAAAGAAAGAAAGAAAGAAAGAAAGAAAGAAAGAAAGAAAGAAAGAAAGAGAAAGAAAGGAAGGAAGGAAGAAGGGAAGAAGGGAAGAAGGGAAGAAAGGAAGAAAGGAAGAAAGGAAGAAGAAAAGTATAAAGAAAGAGAAAACTATAGACAAGTAGTTTGGAAAGAAAAAAACTCTTATTTATAGATGGTATGATCCTGTATGTGAAACTCTTAAGGAATTCACAAAAATACTACTAGAACAAATAAGTGAATTTAGCAAGGTTGCAGGATACAAGCTCAATACACAAAAAATTACTTTTTATCATATTGTAATAGCAAAAAATCTAAATATAAAATTGAGAAAATAATTTTATTCATAATAGCATCACAAAGAATTTAGAAATAAATTTAATAAAATAATTGCAACACTTATACACTGAAAACTACAAAACATTGCTGAGAGAAATTTTTTAAAAATCTAAAGTGATTGAGAAACAAAAAGTATTCAAGGACTGGAGTATTCAATACTGCTAAGATGTTAATTCCACTAAAATTAATTTACAAATTCAAATAAATCTCTATTGAAAAGCAACATTTTGTGTGTGTGTGTGTGTGTGTGTGTGTGTGTGTGTTTCAAAACAAGCAAGCTGCCCTAATACATCTGAAAATATAAATTATAGCCAAAATATTTTTGAAAAAGGAGATCAAATTTAGAGAACTTACAATATTCAATTGCAAATTTATCTTTATCATATAGCCACAGCAATTAATCCAGTGTAGCCTTGGCACAAAGATAGGCACATAGATATCAATGGAACATAGCGGAAAGTCCAAAATAATCATGTGTATTTACTATCGACTGGTTTTCAACAAAAGTACCAAGATATTTCAGTGGGTAAAGGACGAAGTTTCTTTAAAAAAGTTATTTTGTTTTGTAGATATCCAACAGGTTCAGCTGCATCTGTAGAAAAAGATTATTATTTTCTGTACACCTAAACTTATTTTAAAGTTTTAAAGAAAGAAAGCACAAACATTACTTACAATTTGGCAGACATTGTCTCTCCTGCACTGTAAATATTTGAGGCTAGGCAGTGCGGGGCATGTTCATATCTCAATATACTCTCTGACCATATGCCTTCATTTCTTAATGCTATGCTAGAGTTGTCATAGTGACATTAAGCAGAGAGCTATGGCAGCTTGTTTATCACAGCTATTATAATAAAGATAAAAGGATATTAATGTTCAAGAGAGATGTGATCTAATGCACAAGTGGGAGAAATGTCACTAGACAGGAACAAGCGAAGTTCACCTGCTGTAATGGGAGGAAAGGTGATGTGAGTTGCAAAAGGTTCAGGAACATCAGGAGATATGATGCTGAGAAGGATGAGGTTATTCTTTTTTGATCTTTTCAATGAAAGAAGATGCAAAGTCATCAGCTATAAGTATGTTAATGACTTGGAAAAAAATGAAGAAGAACATGCAAATGTGTCTTTCTAGAGAATGGAACAGGTAGTTGACTATGGAAATGTAGAAAGATTGCTGGGCCTTGGTGTATTACTTAAGGAGGCTTGCTGTCACAAATTTAAAGCATGCCCAGTCAGCCCAGTTGTATAGAAATATAATGCTCATGAAGCAGACGGGATTTGTGTAATCAGGCCTGCAATTTTGCCACTCCTCTGTGACAGAGAGAAAAGGGATCAAGGGAATAGATGGTGTGTGCAAGAAGGTCATTAATAATAATGGGTTGTGGAACCTAAGCTCAATAACAGAGGAAATGAGAAGGAGGTGGACATTAAAAAATTGTTAAATCAGGCAATATAACTTTCATAGTTTGAAAAATACTCTCAGTATAATCATTCAGAATTTCTGGAAAAAAAAAGAAACATTTAAAAAATATAAAACTATGATTACAGGGAGCATAGACAATCAGTAGAAGCTAAGACCAAAAAGTGAACACAGACTAGAACAGTAAGAAAGCATGTATTCATCTGTTCTCACACTGTTAATAAAGACATACCTGATACTGGGTAATTTATAAAGGAAAGGGGTTTAATTGACTCATAGTTCAGCATGGCTGGGGAGGCCTCAGGAAACTTACAATCATGGTGGATGGGGACGCAGACATGTCTTTCTTCATCTGGCAGCAAGAAGGAGAACAATGAGTGCCCAAGGAAGGGGAACCCCCTATAAAACCATCAGCTCTCATGAGAACTAACCCATTATCACAAGATGGGAAGGGGGAAACTGCCCCTATGTTTCATTTATCTCCACCTGGTCCCTCCCACAACAAGTGGGGATTATGGGAACTACAGTTCAAGATGAGATTTGGGTGGGGACATAGCAAACCATATCAGGCATGAAGCCAGAATATACCACTGGGACATCTGTGGGTATGTATCCACACCTGCAGATCTGTGGATAACCTAGGGCCTCATGTTTCAGCAGTCATATCTGGGAAAGAAAGAAAAGGCATGGTGAGGAGCTGAAACCAAGACTACTACATGAAATTGAATCATTCAAACGATTTTATCCTCAGTGAAAAGGTCAAGTGGAAAAATCGAAAACAAAAATTTAGATCTCTGCGTGAATTGAAAAAAAAAATGAATTCATTACTTAAGGTCAGTTAAATGATCATTCAAGGTCAAAAGCATCATGGAGACATTTTCTGATTAGCAAAATATAGATGTTTGCTATTTACTTCAAAAATAAATCGAGAGAAAAATATAAAATGTTAAAAGGAATAGTGATAAATTAAATGGAATATAAATAAACAAAGATTGCTGTGAAATAATATCCGGTGGGAGAGGGGCATTAAAACATGACAAAATTAAATGTTAAAACAATAGGTACAACTGAAGGAAGGAATTTAGAATTAAAGTGTTTTTAATTTTTTAGGAAAGGTTAAAGACATTGATTATATTTCAACTTTAGTAAATCGAACATGCATAGAAGAAAAAGGGCAACGAGAAAGTGCAAAAAGAGGCAAGAAATAATTCTCAATATGTCAGTAATAACATTATGTATATGGTCCAAATTAGGTAAAATTCAAATACATAGAAAAAAATGAACACAGCTATACATGATTTCTAAAACATGAACCTAGGATAAAGATACAGATAATTTAAAAGTAGAAGGATTGCACAAAGACACATATGCCATGGGAATATTTACTAAAAAAAGCTGTAGGGACTACATTAATGTCAGACAACGTAGCTACTAAAGTGAAAAAATTATTGGAATAAAGGAGATTACTATATAATGTTGAAAGATTCAATTCACTAAGAGAAGATAAAATGTTTAAACTTGTATGCATCTAATTATATAGAATCAATTTTATATATATATATATATATAATCAAAATCTGGAAAAAGCCTCAGAGAAATTGTAAAACCTAAACACTCTTCTCTCAATAATTGATAGATAATTTAGATAAACAATTGATAAAGATGTATGTTTGAAAAATCCAACTGACAACTTCATTTTAATGAACTTGAGTAATTTATTATTACAGTAGCTGGGAAAAACACATTTTTAAGTTTACATGAACAGTTTGCATAATTTAATGTTACACCAGGGCATAAATAAATTATTTTCATAGAGACCACATATCTAAATATTGGACTAGTATTACTGTAGAAACTGACCATAAAAGATTACATTTAAAAAAAACACAATTAAATTTTAGAACACACTAAGTCAGTCATTGGTCAAATATGAAATTATAATGGAAATAGGAATAAATGAGAAGTAATCAATTATAAAAATATTTTGAATCAAAACTTGTGAGGGGCAGGTAAAGAAATACTTAGTAGTAGAGTTGTTACCTCACGTTATCACCTTACGTGTAAAGGGACTTCGTATGAATGAACAAAGCAATCAACTTAAGATGTTAGCAAAGTAACCAAAGATTAAACCAAATAAAGTAGAAAAATATGATAAAGAAAAAAGAACATACAAATAAATTGTTTCTTTTACCTGACTGATTACATAAATACCTTTTGTGACATTCATCAAGAAAAGTCTTAGAAGGTACAATTTTAAGAATGAAATATAGGATGCTAGATGAAGCAATATCTAGAAGTGAGAGACAATTATGTCCAATTTTAAATAATGATTTTAAGTAAATTGGTAAAATATAGTCATTGTGGAAAATTACCTGGGGAAAAGATACAACTCATCAAAACTGACTCAGAAAAAACTAGACAACATTTATAGTCCTATTACCAATAAACAAATGGAATCAGTAGATAGAAATCTGTTCAATTATAAATGATCTTTCCCAGAAAGTTTTAGATTTGAGTTCTACAAAACTTCTACTGAATAGATCATTAGAATCTTATACAATTATTGCAGATATTAGAAAAAGAGAAAGCTCCCCAACAAATTTTATAAACTTAGTCTAACTTACTATTAAAACCAGAAATAAACAATGAGAGAAAGAAAAATTACAACTAAATGTCATTCATAAGCATAAAACAAATATACTAAACACAATGTTAGCAAGCCAAATTCAATACCATATAAACAAATATGCAATGTAGAGCACATTGTTTTATTCACAATAAATGTAAGAATAATTTAAAATAAGATAACATATTAATGTAGTTCAATAACTAAACGTATGAGAAGACTGAAAGCCTACCCCAATAGATATAGGATCAACATTTCTTAAAAGAAAAATTATTACTTTATTTGATTTGAAGGCCTGAGAGAAATCCTTCAAGGTACACTAGTTTTACAAAGAATGCAAGGCAGATGCCATTTCAAAGTTGTGGTTGTGACAAATAAGTTAAACTTCTGAATTTTACATGTATAGAATTAAAATATAGGATTAGAAGTGCTCAAAGGATAGGAAGGATAAATGTAATTAACTGTTATAAAGTTCTTACACTCTTTGTGAAATAATATAATGTTATTTGAAGAAAGTCTGTGATAAGTTAAAGATGTATATTGTAGTCATAGAACAACATTTACAAAGTAACATAAAGAGATATTGTTAAAACCAATATGAGATATAAAATTGAATACTGAAAATTATGAGTCATCTAGATGATCTCAGGAAAGAAAGAAAAAAGTGATGACCAACAGTATTTTTAAAATAAAGATAGACTGAAACACAATGATAACAATACCACCTTAAATGTAAATGTGCGAAACACTTAAAAGACAGATATTTCTAGGCTTGATGAAACACAAAATATTTAAGATATAGACTGTGGCAGACAGACTCTTAAAGAAGCCCTGTGATTCCTGCACCAAGTGTTTGCATCATGTGTGCTTATTTATACTTCTAAATAACCCATGGGGTGAAGATATGTAATTGGAACATATTTTCACTAAATGATAACTAAATAATGAAAAGATTTTAAAAATGTGAGATATGGCTAAAGAAGTGTTTGTTAAAAGTTATAATTTCAAATACTCATGTTATAAAAAAAGTTTTTTCAAAAATAAGACAATACAATTGTTTAATAGCAAGGTTGATTTTAAAAAGGAGAGACAAATTAATAGTATCTACTTTAAAAAGGAGAGATAAATTAAGAAATTATATATATGTATGCATATATGAACCGTAAGGAAATATTATTTAAAAATTTATACTAATGAATTTTGCAACATATTTGAAATAGAAAAATCATATTGTGTCTGCAATTGGTTCCTTCCAGTGGGTTCTTCGTCTCGCTGACTTCAAGAATGAAGCCACGGACCTTCACGGTGAGCATTACAGCTCTTAAAGATGGTGTGTCCAGAGTTTGTTCCTTCAGATGTATGCAGAGTTTCTTCCTCTGGATGGGTTCATGGTCTCACTGACTTCAATAATGAAGCCATGGACCTTTACGGCCAGTGTTATAGCTCTTAGAGGTGGTGCAGACCCAAAGAGTGAGCAGCAGCAAGATTTACTGTGAAGACTGAAAGAACAAAGCTTCCACAGAGTGGAAGGGGACCCAAGCGGGTTGCCACTGCTGGCTGGAGTGGCCAGCTTTTATTCTCTTATTTGTCCCTACCCACGTCCTGCTGATTGGTCCATTTTAGAGTGTTGATTGGTCCATTTTACAGAGTGCTGATTGGTGTGTTTACAATCCTTTACCTAGACACAGAGCACAAATTGGTGCGTTTTTACAGAGTGCTGACTAGTACATTTACAATCCTTTAGCTACACCCAGATCACTGATTGGTGCGTTTTTACAGAGTGCTGATTGGTGTGTTTACAATCCTCTAGCTAGACAGAAAAGTTCTCCAAGTCCCTACTCAACCCAGGAAGTCCAGCTGGCTTCACCTCTCAATATGAAAGGCAGAAATTACCAGAACTGAAACACAAATAATTAGAAAGTGTGAATAGTCCTATACGGCCAGCCCTCTGTATCTGTGGGTTTCACATCTATGGTTTCAAGTCACTGTGCATCAAAAATATTTTGGGAAAAAACTTCACAAAGTTATAAAAAGTGACACTTGAATTTGCTGTGCACCAAGTACTATGCTGAATCCACGTGAATAAAGTGACGCTTAAGCATTGTATTAGGTATTAAAAATAATCTGTAGATGATTTAAAATACATAGGAGGATGTGCATGAGTTGCATGCAAATACTAGGCCATTATATGTAAGGGACTTGAGCATATGCAGATTTTGGTATCCATGAGGTGGGGAGGGTAGATCCTGAAACCAATCCTTTGCAGATACTGAGGGATGACTGTATATTGTATATAAATTAAATTTGTCATTAAAGATTTCTCTCACAGGAAACTCCAGGTCTAAATGATTTCACTTAAGTTCTATCATACTTTTGGGAAACAAACACTACCAATCTTGAACAAACTCTTTCAGGGAACAGAAGAAGGTATACTTTCCGTTCATTTTATATTCAAGCCTTAACATACAAAAACAGATAAAAACATTGCAAATAAAAGCTCTTACACTGTTTGTGAAAAAAGTATAATATTATTTGAAGAAAGTCTGTGATAAGTTAAAGATGTGTATTTTAATCATAGAACAACATTTACAAAGTAACATAAAGAGATATTGTTAAAATCAATATGAGATATAAAATCTCTCAGTGTAAGAACTTTATACCTTGTGATTGTATGTACAAAAATCCTTAATAAAATATTAGCAAATCAAATCCAGTAATACATAAAAGACAATATGAATAAGTAGAGTTTGTCCTAGAAATGTAAGATCTGGTGTTTCAATACCATTCATTGACACCATCACCTTAACAGAATAAAGAACAATCATGTCGTCATTTCAATAGAAGACCTTGGATAGGTTATAGTTGCAACATATGTCAAAATAAAAGTATGTGCAGCCTTTCAGAGTTTGGAGGGAATGCGTGTGAATCAAAGCAAAAGAATGGTTTTCAGTCCCTCAGGTTCTCAAATTGAGAACAAACTCTCAATAAACCCTCAGTTTTAGAACTAAAGTAGCAGAGAAAATGAGAATTTGGGCTTGAGGAGCTCACACAAGAAGTAATGAGGATGACAATGTGGCAAATCTCTGTGGACAGAAGACTGAAGATGGATGTATAATCCAAATGCCAGATGATACCTCCAATATTCTGATGTATTGTGAGGCTGAGAAACTCAACCACAGCACCAGCAAAAGTTGGAGTGGAACCTTGATTTTATTGAGATAAACATTCTTTTTCCTTAGCAAAAAAAAAAAAAAAAGATTTATAGTTATGACAGATACATCCAGGGAAACATATATAGTAACGAAAACAATTGTTTAACAGCAGGTACCTTCAAGAAAGAAATTAAAGTTAGGTTGTATGGAGCCAGAGAGAAGGAAGGACAGGAGGGCATATACAAGCAGTGGGATTAATAGAACCAGAAGATAACAATCTTTCTGATAAACTTGTTACATCCTTCAAACCAACAAAGCACTCAATCTCCCTGTTACTCTTAAGTAAGATTTTCAGCAATGGAAACTAGAAACAGACTTCTTTTCATTTACTTCCTCTGAAGATGTGATTCTGAAGGAAGAGCAAGAAGTTGGTTTTTGTCTCATTTTCATGAAACATTTTCAGTTGAGTAAAATTAACTCAAAAGGATGTCAAACAACTCTGACTGCAACTCTGACTTAAACGATTATGTTGTACGCTTGACATGTAACACTGAATTCCACTAGTCCTCACACCATTCTCCATTTAAAAAGACAATATCTGACTGTTGGAGTGATGGCAAATTCCACTTGGACACCTGTGGGCCAGATGTGTGTAGCTGCACACGCACCCTGCTATTCTGCCTGCAACATTTACCACAAACTACTTTTTTTCTTCGGCTGAATTGAGAAGTAGAGCCATCGGAAAGCACCACAATTCAAACAATTTTTCTCATTACTCTTTTATCTCATCATTCACACGCTTTTAGTTTTCTTTTTAATTGTATTTTTACATAACAGCTCTTATACCAAAATCCACCAGTTACTTTTTTCCTTGTTTAAAAAATATTAAGAATTTGAGATTAATTATAGCATTTAAAATTTGCTTTTATTTTTGAAATGTGGACAGTGACAAATGGAGGTCTAATATGCTTTACTTTTCTTTTGGGCAACCACAGGCAAAAGAACAAATAGAGTTTTGAAACTCTGATGAATTGACTACAAATCTATTGAAAGCATTAGACCGTGTCTAGTTTTAAACATTATTTAATATAAATAATGATGTTTTCATGTTAAATGAAGGGTTGTTCTTTCTTACAGGTCTGTGCTCCAAGCTGGAAGGGACAGTCATTCAACAGATGGACATTAAAAGTGGAAGGATCAAAGGGTGACATCACTGGAACTCAAGGTCTAGTAATGGAGGGCCAGGTGGACACCAGAAGGATAAAATTAAAATGATATTTTGCTGCTACCAACAGGCAAGAAGACCAGAGCAAACACAGCTATATATGCAGAAATCCTCTATCAGCTGGCAGTAATTTGCCTAGATTAGCCCAAATGGCTTGCTTAAATCCATCTCATATAATATTACCATGCAGATTCATGGTCATCCTTATACCAAATCAATGTGCTAAGCTTTAAAATGAGCTGTGAATCATATGTCTAAGGTATTTAGGCAGTACTGTTCAGTACATTCCTTATAAGTAATGAAGAACTAATTTTAGCTTTATATAATTTCTTGTGCTTCATTTTAAATATAAAATATTAAATTTGGCCAGGCATGATGGCTCACGCCTGTAATCCCAGCACTTTGGAAGGTTGAGGTGGGCGGATCATCCGAGGTCAGGAGTTCAAGACCAGCCTGTCCAACATGGTGAAACCTCATCTCTACTAAAATACAAAAATTAGTTGGGCATGGTGGCAGACACCTGTAATCCCAGCTACTTGGGGGGCTGAGGCAGGAGAATTGCTTGAACCCAGGAGGCAGAAGTTGCAGTGAGCTGAGATCGTGCCATTGCATTCAAGTCTGGGTAACAAGAGTAAAACTCTGTCACACACACACACACACACACACACACACACACACACACACACACACACACACACAAATTAAATTTATTAAAAGCACACACTATTGAACAATTAAAGGCACTAGCCTAAGTGCTTTTAATGTATTATGTCACTTAACATTCAAAACAGTCTTACATGGTGGGTACTAATGTTATGTCCATTTTGAAGATAACGGATAAAAAAGACTGAGATGTTATGTAAGTTTTTAAGGTGACCCAGCTAAAAAACTGTAACATTGAAACTGGGTTGTCTTACTCTGCAATATCTGAAATCATGCTTGGAGGATTTGGATTGGTATTGTAGTTCAAATAACTTTGCATAAAATTTGTCTTATCTGCAGGTAGCAAGTTTTGCTTCTTATTGATCGTTATTTACAAATCTCATCAAAGTTATATTTGGTCCAAGTAAAGTAGATTGTTTCCTTGCTCTTTAGATGTATTTTTTTTTGTTTACTCTAGAATAAGATCAATATTATGCTGTTGGATTTAAGTTCATACTATTGTGATTCTAAGGATATACTAAACTACTTAGCAAAGTTCACCAAATCACTTCATTTTTGAAGAGAAACAGTTAAAGAAATCTGTACATGTGTGCTATGGTTTGCCTGTGTCCCCACCCAAATCTCATCTTGAATTGTAGCTTCCATAATCCTGATGTGCTGTGGGAGGGACCCGGTGGGATATAATTGAATCATGGGGGCAGTTTCCCCTATACTGTTCTCATGGTAGTGAATAAATCTCATGAAAGCTGATGGTTTTATAAGGTGTTTCCCCTTATGTGTGGCTCTTGTTCTCTTTTGCCTGCCACCATGTAAGACGTCCCTTGCTCTTCTGCCATGATTGTGAGGTCTCCCCAGCCACATGGAACTGTGAGTCTATTAAACCTCTTTTTCTTTATAAATTACCCAGTCTTGGGTATGTCTTTATGAGCAGCATGAAAACAGACTAATACAATTCGTGTTCATGATTCATTCCTTGTCAGAACAATATAGGCAGATGGACTTAATGCAAGTAAATTCTGAAATATTAATAAGAATAACAAATTAGAATTTCCCTATAATTTTATCCAATTCTTGAACTATATAGCTACCTCATTGTTTTATAAGTTTAAGTAGAATATTTTCTGTACCAAATGAAAGTATTAAATAAAAATATTTTCAGATGAGCAGTCATTCCCTAGTTGTATTATTTTGTAATACTTGTAAATCTAACGTAAAATATGTGATAAATAAAGCAGATATGTCTTGAATGTCAGAACTAAAAATGGAAAAAAGGTATAATACATAACCTGATATTTTTCCTGACAGCTGGTCAGCCACACACGTGGAATCGAGAAAGAAATTGTCTTTTATTTTAGGATTGTGTTTTTCTTACCCACATAGAATCCACAGCTGATGGTAATCTGCTACAACTTCAATCTATTATGAGTCCTCAAGGGTAATTAGACCTCTAGAATAGGGCTCCTCAAGCTTTAGCAGGCATCAGATGCTGGGCACAAACCCCAGGGTTTCTGATTTAGTAGCACTGGGATGAGGCCTGATCATTTATATTTCTAACAGCTTCCCAGGTGATGCAGATACTGCTGGTTTGGGGACTAATATGGTTTGAATCTGTGTCCCCAGCCAAGTTACGTGTTCATTTGTAATCCCCAATGTTGGAGATGGGGCCTGAAGGGAGATGACTGGATCCTGGGGATGGATTTCTCATGACTAATTTAGCACCGTTATCCTAGGTACTGTCCTCCTGATAGATCGTGAGTCCTCATGAGATCTGGTCATTTAAAAGTGTGTAACAACAAAAGCCACTGGATTAGAGTCTTTCTTTCTTCCTTTCCTCCCTCTTTCTTTCTTTCTTTCTTTCTTTCTTTCTTTCTTTCTTTCTTTCTTTCTTTCTTTCTTTCTTTCTTTCTTTTTCTTTTTCTTTCTTTCTCTTTCTTT